>NC_056739.1:1183917122-1184117122 GCF_019279795.1 Protopterus annectens
CTCACACAGCATGTCTTCACTTTTTTATATTTAAGTATTTTATTACATTAACTTAGTTGACTGAAGTATAACTGACTGAATTATGCAAAAGCATTTAAATATGATGGTGGTGGCATTCTTACAAAGCCATTTGTCCTCTGTGAAGGCATCTGTCAAAGTTCTAGGTAGAATAAAAAAATGAACTGTTTCACTTCCACTACTGTGAGGAGGTTCTTCAGTTTTCTGGGATGTAATAGTAAGAAACATACTTAGGTGAAGTCTTATAATTTACCCTTGGTGCAAAAAAAGTCCAGTTTTGGATGTGCAATTTCAGTTAAAAAGAAATATTCAAATAAACCAGCTGTTCAGAAGACTTAGGGTAATGGAATACCCATTTTCAGAAGTTCGTAGGGAGTGCCCTTTTAATGTATCTACAGCCAAGATTACTAGAATTTTACTTACAGCAAACTATATCCTCATCTTTCTCTCACACTTGTACAAAAAATAACTCCACTGCTAGCAATTTAAGTTGTTATACTATACACAGACACACTTTTACAACTACTGAATCTGATAAATTTACTTTATGTCCTTAGGAAAAAAACTATGATTAGCTGATCCATATGCTTTCAAAACTCATAAAACAGATCCTGCCACACATGTCATTTCCATGATTGTATGTGTGTGTCTTTCGGCTTTTCCCGGTTAGGAGTCGCCACAGCGGAACTCCGGTCCGCTAATGATTGGCAGTAGAGTTTTACGTGCTGGCTTGCCGGGCCTAACGCACAACCTTCAACAAAGGAATGCCCATTCATGCATGTTGTCACACAGTAGACGCTCTAACTGAGAATTGAACGGGCAACGTCTAACTGTGAGGCGACAACGCTACCGCAGCACCACCACCGCAGTATCTCAGTTCCATGATACTAAAAAAAAATTGTGATTTTTTTTTTTTTAATCTGTGGTCATCTCACAAAACATATATAACATGCAAATGTTTAAGAGGCAAGCCTAAAAAAAAAAAAAAAAAAGCTATTTGGAAGGCAGAAGATAAATTAACAAAAATGTTTACTCTGCCTGAAATTTATGATTAATTAGGATGGAACCATTTCTACATCTCATCCAAAAAGACACACTGGGTATCCATCGCCAAAGGATTTCAGATTGTCCACAAGTGGGGCAATTCACCTTGTTCATTGGTTGTCTGTAGGCTTTAGTGAGGGAGTTCAGCAAAATGGAAGCAAGGCGGCTATCCTGTAGGTAAAGAGCAACACAACAAACAAAAAGTGTACATATGTAAATATATATATATATATATATATATATATATATATATATATATGCACGTATATATGTACACATACACACACAAATCACAAAAGTCATCTAAGACCCCTATAAATTAATATATTACCCCTATAAATTAATAAATGAGTACATACAAATATCTACCATACACAAACAGATGTGCAGCACAATGGTGCAGTGTTTAACGTTGTTGTCTCATAACAGGAGGTTCTCCGGTTTGATTCTCTACTGGGGTGCCTTCTGTGTGGAGTCTGCATGTCCTGCCTGCATTCGCATGGGTTACCTCCGGGTACTCCAGCTTCCTCCCACATTCCAAAGACATGTGTCTACAGCGTTTCTCCCCAAGCCTTTGCTGAAAACAGGCTCTGTCCTAGTCGGACTTTCCCGGTCAACAAATGTTAAATACATAAAGTGTGTGTGTGTGTGTGTGTGTGTGTGTGTGTGTGTGTGTGTGTGTGTGTGTGTGTGTGTGTGTGTGTGCGCGTGTGTGTGCGTGTGTGTGTGTGTGTACGCCTATTACTCCGGACAGTCTCTCTATTCAAAGAATATCTAGGATTCTTCCACAGCTCAGAAGCTGGCAATGCATCTGGCCACACCTGCAGGTACAGTTTTTGATGGCAAGAAAGCACCACTCCACATTTTGGGGAAAAAAATACATCTCCCAAGCACAGAACTGTGCCCTGTGTTCTGCTCTAACTAGTATAATCAACGCAGAGACCAAAGCAAATTGGATAAAAGTAAAATCTCCACACTGCAACAGTCTGTGATTCTGAAACTGACTGAAAACTGTAGTCCAGTAAAACCATGGGTGCCAGAAACATATGGTAGGTGGGGGGAGACCCCCCCCCCAACACACACTTTAAATGAAATCCTTAACTCTGCTATCAGCTCCAGGATCATCATTGTGCTTAAAAAATAAAAAAATAACGAAGTGAGCAGTTGCCAATAACTTCAGTGTGTGTGTGTGTGTGTGTGTGTGTGTGTGTGCATAACTGGGCATATACATATACACATGTGTGCTAGTGTGCGCATGCAGGTGTGTGAGTATGTGCGCCTGAGTATACATGCATGTAGGCACAAGTGTGACTGTGAATGTATGCGCATCTGCAAGATGTCAGGATTCAGGAACCATCTTGCCAGTGCCATACTAAACAAACAATCTGTGAATTGTCAAAGATGTGATTTTTTTTCTTTGTTTTATTTATTTATTTTTTTCCATTCACTGAATGGCAGGCTGACAATAAGCAAGCCAGTTTATACTATGATACCTAGAAGACATGGCTTATGAGGAACTTGTGTCAATGTCTGTCATGAGGGAAGATTGGCATTCACTGAAATCTTAAGATTTACTTGTTACCACCATAGCTAGAGGTTCCAAACATTCAAGGCCATACCAAGGCTGTATATGTGGATTTTGACATGGGCTTAGTAGTGGCCCCTGAACTCCACCTAGTCTAAAACCAGCTCTGCTCAGAGGTGTACACAGAATCTGGTCATTGTAACTTGTATGGGGATCTGGGAATGTTATCATTATTTCTTTGACTTTCCTCCCAAACCTCAGAGGTTACTATCTTGTTGGACTGGGGACAACGTGGTCATTATTTCTTTAGCTTTCCTCAGAAATTTCAGAGGGCTGCACAGTGCAGTACTAAACTTGTACAGGAGTACAACACTGTTTAGAAGAAAGGTGGAAACACTACTGTAATTGTTTTTTTCACTTCCCTCACATTCAAACAGCAGATGCATATACAGACAGCTATCTTTTAGGGATGGATGAAGCAAGGAAGAAAAAAAGTCTGGACAGTATGAGTAGACCAGCATGGGCTGAACAGTGTGTGTGCGTGTGGGGGGGCATGCAGCCTTTAATGCCAGGGCACAAGTTTACTAAGGCCAGCACTTCTGTGAGAGGGCTGCTCATATCCAAGATTCTGTTATCAACTTCCCTAAAACATATTACATAATACAAAGCAAAACAAAATGAAGTGGAATTATCAAGTAGTCATGTCCTGAAAACTTCATTTTATCTTAACACAGGTTAGAGATATTCTCATTTGAAGTTAGGGTGGAGTTCAGGCAAGAAACGGCATTTGTAAATTGACAGATTGCAACTTTTAAAAAAACAATCTGAGATTTTCAACATCAACAACTATCAAGCAATAAAAAAAAGAGAAAAATGCCACAAAAAAGGTGCTACTAGTGCTAACATTTACCACCATATCCTTGGCATTTTCCCATATTTGTAGAAATAGCCACTATCTTGGGCATAATTGGTTACTCCTAATGCATGCATCCAGTAAGGTTGGGGTCCCCCCTTAATGACATGTATAGCAGGTGCTGCAGGGATTACCCAAACCCAAATTTTACAGTCCTTTTATCTTTGGCCAAACAGAGCCAACCACAGAAATTAATGATTCTGTAAAACGATCAGGTAGGATTAGGATTTTGGAAAAGTTTTCCTGGTGTTGATCAATTATCAGAATATTGCTTTTTTGTTTCTCTACTCTAGTAACTCTGAAAGATTAGTGCTGCAATGGCTTTCCTGGGATCACAGCACTATAGCTGTTATTAATTTTACAAATGGCATCATGTGAAACTGTGATAATGGCATTACCTTTTGCAGATGCCTTGTTTCTATAACCTACTGCCCGCTTCTAGAGGAATGTCCAGTGGAGGCTGGACAGCTAAAGAATCCGTCTAAGATTTCTTGGCCTTCTTACCTAGATGTTTACATGCAAGTTTGCATTATATTTCATTGCTGAAGTACTAGAAGGACTGAAAACTAATGATGCAAATTTAGGTTGCAAAGTCTGTGTGCGTGTGTGTGATGTGCTCTTTTAATTGAACTCAAAAGCCAACATTTACTGTCCTGACAGACAACTGTCTGCTTTTTACTGTGAATTTGGAAATAGCCAAGCTATCCTCACTATATCCAAATTTACAACATAAAGTGTATAGTAGTCTGACAGGACTATGGCCAGAAAAAAACTAAAACCAGAGAGTCCATGCAATACAACTGTCGTTCACCACTGTGTAGTTTAAGTACTGCAATGTCCAAACACCACACAGAAGCCAGTGTTAATCCCTTCCTCCTCTTTTCTTGTAGTCATCCACGTTCCTAGAACATAAGCTGTCCATGTGAAGAGAATACAGTGGACTCCCTCTTATCCATTCTCACTGGGACTGGACCTTAGGCTGGATAAATGAATGGTTGGTTAATCAGAAAAAGCATACAAAATAATAATTATAGGTTATAATTCAACTAGAACAACAAGATTTGTGCTACTATGCATTTTTCTAATGAATATGAAGTCAAACTCAAATGTCTCATTATTTAGCCCAGAGGAGTTAGAAGTGTTGTTCTCTGTTGTCTTTTGCTAGGACTATGGCAGAAATTTGACGGCCAGTTAAAGAGAGACTGGATAGAAGGGAGTTTACTGTACTTACTCAATGGTCATGCATTCAGGTGAAAGTATGTCTCATTCACACTTGGAATGGGATGAAGAAAGGCAGTAGCTTCATTTATTATTTTGACATGAAGTATCTGTGGAATTATTCTTAATGCATCTCCACTTGACAGTATATAAAACAAATATCATGTATATGCTTCTTTTAATCTATATCAAGTTTTAATGTTGGGTTTTGAGCGGACTACAATCTAGTTCTGCATTCCAGGATCCACCAATAAAATACAGAATTGCAGATATTTCTATCTGGTAACGTACCTCTTGGGTTTCTTTCCCTTTCTTTTGTACAATTTCAGTTCTGAATGCAATATTAGCTGGCTAATGTTTGCCTACTTGTTATGTTTATATCTGTTTTCTTGTGATATACCTTGAATGTGTTTTTGTAGTGTTTTATTTGAACACCATGGTATATCAGGCCATGAATGAGCTGGTAATCTGTTCTAGGAGCAGAGAGTCAGACATTTAAACCGAACATCCAGTCCAAAAGAACTGATGCCTAAAGATCAATGAAACAGGACTGAAGATGTTGGCTTCAAGAAAAATACAAATATGAGTGTGAAGACCTTCTCACTGAATGTAGAAGATTTTCCAGTGAAACTACTGGTCGTTTCTCTTTAGCCTCTTTATATGGCACTGTTAAGTCACTGAAGTTTCATAATCAAAGTAAGATAAACACGATAACCTAACTATATGGCTGATGGTCACTTGCTCCTTTTCCCCCAAACTCGTATCATAACTGAACACAACAGCTTGAGTTGTAATTTGCTCATACCACCGTCACTTGCTGTACATATGAACAATACCATACATATGCTTATATGTTAAGGGTTAGTACATCTTGGAGAAACACTGAGACAGATTTTACACTGCCTGTCAGTGACTGTGACTTGTCTTTTGCTGGCATGTAGTGACTTCAGAGGAAGAATAAAGTAAGAGAATGTGGGGGGAGTAGGGACTTGTCCCTGCAAAAACAAAAAAAAAAAAGTTTTCCCCTAGTGTTGCATTTGTTCATATTATTATAAGCACAGACATACATGCTTAAGAATTTTAAGTATAATATGAACATAAAATGTACAAAATGATATTGCTCAGCTGTTGTGATAAAAGTTTGGATGTTTAAGACAGACGTTGTGGAACCTAACTGTACACCTATATCATGGTGCCTTTTCATAAGTTTTATTAAATAAAGAAGTGCCAAGCCACTTTGCAAATTAGCATACTGGATTTTATGCTATGTTTTATTGCCCACATTTACTGTCTGGGAAAACTGACTACTCAAATACAGAGAAAACTGTACAGTCTCCAGTATCTTGTCTCTCACTAGTAAATTCCAGAGGGTCATCTGCATGGCTTGGGATGAAAGAGAACACAAAGTGCCTTCTTAGGATGAATGACAGTCCCAGACTTGGATTATGACACTCTTGATGCATGCAAGAAAGGTAAAGTCATTAGCAAATTGGAAGTCAATGGCAGATCTGTCTGAATGCACACAACTAAGATCATTCATTGAGCAATCTATTTTGACACCAATAGGAAGAGGAGGCTTTACTACGGAGTAGAATAACTAACAGACAGAGAACAAAGTAGTAGTATTGAAACACTTGTGATTGACCCCAAAACGGAGGATGAATGGGTCTGCTTTTGAATCATTGAAGAGAATGTTGACAGTCATCTGGTCACAAATGCATCAGAACCTTCATGAAACAGACAAGGTAGAGAAATCTCACCCGTAACTTCTGCAGTGCTCTATGATAAAGCCAACAGCCACTGTAACAACAGTGAATAAAGTATACAGTTCCCGATACCTTCCTAGAACTGTCTGGTAAGGAAAATCGCTATCAGCTTTCCTATAAGACTATCAGTCATTAGTTATGCAGCCTAGCATCCTGTTGTCACTAATAAACTTCTTGTATTTCACTTCTGTTTAGCAATGGGAAAATGTTTCAGAATAACATAGCTGAGGATTTACCCTACAACAAAGATTAAGGCACTACCTTCAAGGTCCCCATACCAAATACACCAGATATATTGTTAGTCTTCAAATTTTATGCAATCTCTAGAATCTCCTCAGTATTTTAAAATGGGAGAATAAGTTCCTGGAGCTTCAATTATAGTTCTTCATCTCATGCCTTAAAGACATCTTCAGCCAGCAGTCATCTGGTTCATCAAAAGTTCGGGCACATCTTATTTGATGGTAGGAAGGTCAGACATTCTCTTAAAAGATTATTCAAGAATATATTTAACAGATGTCTTCATCACAGAAGACTTGTAATTCAGAAGTGTCTCAAAGTGTTCCAATCTTGTTGATGAAATGGCTACATTTCCCTTCAAAAGGGCCATACTGTCTTGAAATCCAAGGGGAGAAGATCCAAGACAAGTTGAACCATAAATGATCCTTGCAGCTTGCATTCAAATCTGCACATCAATTGTGTTTTTTGCATTGGTCTTACCATTGTTTCTTTTAATGAGTCAGGTCTCTTCTGTACTTCTGTTTCCAACCTGCTGGTATGATTTTCCTTTATTGGAATAAGTAAATCTTCCCAACTGCTACGAATTCTTCTTTTCATTTCAGGTGGTCTTTAAACTCAGCATAATTTTCATTAACTTCATCCTTAAGATTAGTGGCACAACCAATGAAGTTAGCAATTGTAAAGTGAAAGGTAGATTAACTCCTTCCTGTGCCTTTTACTGTCAACAATTAAACACACAGTGTGCACCCTTGTTTAGAGGATGGACGTTTAATGGACGTACTGCTGAACCTCTTATGCACCTGTCTCGGCATTGTTCAACAGTTATTAGTAAGCTGGAATTTTATGAAAACTTGAAGTGAATCTGCCTGGCAATTAACATCTCACACTGTCCCAGAAGAATTATTTCAGTCACAAGCTCTAGCAATGATTCTGACAAGCTGGTGGCAGTGATTTGGTCAAACAGATTTCAAGCAGTCTTTTATTGGTCATTCTGTCTGAAGATGGTATTCAGGATCATCAAACCATGTTCCACCCATCTTTTCAAAAGCAGAACAATAGAGTTTGCCTTTCCTATCCTCCATTCCTGATTACACCATTCCAGAGACTTGAATCATATCCAGTTCTAATACTGTCACTAAAAAGAAAATACAGTTGTGTAAAATCTTACCATAACAGTACATATCCTTCTCTTCATTGTTGCAGTATTCTAAACAGAAGAGATCTCCCGTCCAGGGCAGTCCAATGCTTGGCCACTATACAAAAGCCTAATGATCTTTTAAGTGCCGTACTTCACACTTATGCTCCTCAAACAGAACATTGGGCATAAAATGGATTTACGAACACAACTACCCAAGCTAAATTGTCCAAAAAGAGAACAGTCTCCATAGGACAAAGGCATCTATGCACATGCAGAAGAAAAAGGGGAAAACTCTCAGCCAGAAGGGAATCTAAAACAAAAAACAGAACAAAGAAGAAGGGGTTGGTGGAGGGAGCGAATACTGCAACTGTGAAGAGAAGGACATCTACTGTTATGATAAGACTTTACACAACTGTACTATATCCTTCTATATCACTGTTGCAGTATTCTAAACAAAAGGAAGAGTAAAAAAGTTCACGAAACGAATGTCCTGGGATGAAAGGAAACAAACAGCTGATCAGAGTTACAAATGGCCGTAGTTTTATCCAAACAGTACCCAAGTTGTCTTTGCAAATCCAGGGTCTGCAGGACCCTCTCACTAGCAGACTGAGGAGAAGGGGAAAAAAGAAGGGAGGAGTTGAACCATCTGATTCAAGGGCAACTCATTTACTACCTTGGGTATAAAAGAAGGATTAGTAAAGAAGGGACTTCTGTCCACATGAAAAACCAAAATAGGAGGAATGGCCATAACAGCTTGGAGCTCAGAAATTCTCCAAGCATAAGAGCCAGCAACAAAACATTCTTCCAGGTACAATGTTGCAAAGAAGCAGAATCTGCAGGCTCAAAAGGAGCCTGAGTCAAATTCAACAAAGCAAAATTAAGGCCTCAAGGAGGAGGAATAGGTTCTTGTAGGCCTAATATGCAGGATGCCTTTAAGAAATTGTTTTGACCTCAAAACAAGAAGCCAAAGGAGGATTCAAGTGCAGACAAGCAGAAATGGCTGATAAACGGACCTTCACATAGGTTCATAGTCTGTTACTAGGCTATTGACTCGAGGGTCTTTACAAGCCTAGCTGTTAAATTCATATATAATACTAGATGAGAGATATCATCTATGCCCAAAGCTTTTCTAGCAATGACTACCCATGTCCAGGAGAGAAGCTGGGACAATCTCCAGCAGAAATCTACGGGTTCCCATCCAGTCATCCAGGTCATGAAGGTGTTCTGCTTGATAAGGATTGGAAGCCTATTCCAGAGGAGTGGTGACCCCTGAGAGATGTATCTGTCTCTCCAGCAGGTCCTGTTTATGTCACAGGCTAGACTGAGGTCTCTGGAATGGTGACTCTAGTCCCATTTGAATTATGGATGTGTAGCATTTCCATTAGATTTGGGTCAGAAATAGCCCTGTAAACCAGAAATAAGCTGCCTCTGAGTAGTCTACATGCTACTGAGTACAGTGACAGGAACTTCAGTCTGTCCTTATAAGACATGTGCTGGAGATCCTGAATTTCCTTAGTTAGAAATCTCTGAGGTCTCTCAAGTTGCTGCAAGTGTCTGGTCAGTACATACCAAAGGGAGCATTATATTCAGTAACAGGCCTAATGAGGGACAAGTACAGGGTTTTACAACTTATTTTGCTTTCGAGGCGATGCCTTTGCTAACCACAAATTCACAAAAAAATAGGCCAGGACAGGCCAGACTGAAGCAACTCGCACAAGATAGGACCAGCGAGATCCTCACTGAAAAGGGGTCCTGGTTACAAGCAAGGCACCAGACAGAAAATTTTTCCATTTGCACATGTACGATTTTCTGGTTGATGGTTTCCTTGGCTCCTGTAAAACCCTGAGCATGTCCTCAAAAAAGAGGTACCTGAAAGGGATCAAAACCCTATCACCCACAGTGTCAGTTGAAGAATGGACAAGTGAGAATGGATGTGAGACCCCTTGTCCTACATGAGGAGATCCACCCATTGAGGTAATTTGTGGTGATTGCCCCCTGGTTAGATGCATTAAGAAGGGGAACCAGTGCTATCTTGGCCAAAAAGGAGTCACTAGCAAGATTTTTGGAGAGTCCATCAGAATCTTATACAGGAGTCTTGGAATTAGAGGAAGAGGAGGGAAACAAAGAAATATCCCCATCCAAGGAAAAGAAAGGGCATCTATCTTCCACACCAGACATGGCACTCTGGAACAAAAGAGAGGAAGCGGCCTGTTCATTGGGGGAGGCAAAATGTCCATCAGTGGGGTATCCCTCGGGTAGATCAATGTCCAGAAACATGTCTCTGTGAAGCATCCATTCATGAGCCTGTGTTTTGGACCTGCTCAGAGAGTCTGCCACTAGATTGTTCTTTGAAGGAATGTATACTGCCTCAAGAGTTAACTGATAACTGAGAGTCAGCTCCCAAAACTGAACAGACATCCTGCAGAAGAGGTAAGATTTTTTGATTCCCTGCTTGTTGACATACCAGCATCACTGTAGTGTTGTCTGTGTACACGTTGAAGGGGCCTGGACAGAACATGAGGTGAAAAGCTTAAAAGGCCAGAATCAGAACTCTCATCTCTTTGATGTTGATATGATCTGACTTCTGATGGGGGGGGCTGAGACCCTGAATTTTCAGGTGACCAGAACAAGCCCCCACCCCATGTCTGAGACATCAGTGAACAGTTGTTGAGAAGGGGCTGAAAGCTGAAAGAGCATGCATGGGTTGAGAGCAAACTGTTGACTTCACAATTCAAATTCCTTCTTTTGACAGAGAAGAAGAGGTAGACTGAAATCCAGAGGGTGACAATGCTGCAGTCAAACTGACTTGAGGTGCCACTGAAGCTTCCACTATGTAGTCTGGCAAGAGGGAGAAATGGAATAGAACAGGCCAGAAATCCCAGGGCCCAAAGAAACTCCCTGGCTGGCATGGCAGTCAGAGGAAGAAGGGACTGAAAGAAGGCTGTCAATGACAAAACTTTTGGAGGTGGGAGAGAGGCTAACTGACACTGTCTGAATCCTGAGAGGGCAGTAGGACAAAATTTTGGAAGTTAATAGTGAACCTCAGACTTTGAAGAAGCGAGATGGTGAACTCCAAATCCTGTAACAAGCAACTGGGAGAAGGTGCCTGAAGCAACAGGTCTTCAAGGCATTCAGATTTTTTCCTTATCTAGGAGCCTGCAGAAAGTAATCACAGCAGCTAGGCATTTTGTGAATACCCTTGGGGCAGTGCAGAGGCCAAAGTGAAAAGCAGAGAACTGAAAATAAAAGGAAGATGTAGAGAAATGCAAAAACTTCCTGAAAAGAGGGTGAATATGGATATGAAGGTAAGCATCTTTCAAATCCAAAGACACCAAAAAAGTCTGGGGTAATAAACAGGAAACAGGGTTTGAAGAGTAAGTATCTGAAAAGAAAGGACCTTGAGAAAGTGTTGAGCCAATAGAAATCCAGAACAGGTCTCCAGGTGCCCTCCTTTTGAGGAACCAGGAACATCCTGGAATAAAAACCCTTTCTCACTTGGGAAGGGGGGACAGGTTGAATGGTTCCTTGGTTCACCAGGGACCCTAGAACCTCTGGAAAATGAGGAGGTTGCAGAATCCCTGAAAAAGGAGGAAGAGACTTCCATACCATGAAGTAACCCTGAAGGATGGTAGAAAGAACCCAGGTGTCTGAAGTGATGAGATGCCAATTTGGAAGACAAAGGGAAAGCTAAAGGGATAAAGGAAACTGGTCTAAATGAAGAGGGGGCGTTGTCATAGAGAAGCAGGCTTATCAGAGAAAGGAAGCTTCTAGGCCACAGAAATCTGAGAAGCCTTAGCAAAGGGGGCCTGTTTACCACCCTTCCTGACCTTCGAGGTCTGGCCGGGTTGCCTGCAAACAAAACCAGACCTAGAAGGATAACTCCTCTACAGCTTAGAGATAGGAGAGACAAAAATATGTTCAAGATAAAGGCAAAGCCTTGCAGGACCTTAAATAGACAAACATGTCAGCAGAAGCAGTCCTAAAAAGATGTTCATTATCTATAGGAGCATCCAACAACTTGCCTTAATATCCTCAGCAGAGACCAGAGACTAAGTCAAGAATAATGCCTTATGACAAACCCAAAAGCCTCAGCCCTGGAAGAGGCATCAGCTGCATCATAGCTACACTTAGAGTGGCAAGCCACTTGAGAAGCAGAACCTAAAACAGATAAGGCAGAGGATTTGCCTTCAGAGTCCAGGGAGGTCAGAAATAACCTGACAAGCCTGAGCAATCAAGGCCACAGCATACCTGGTCATGTGGGCTGGATAATTATCAGCCATAAAGGCCAAAGCAGAAGCAATGCAAACGTTCTTGCCAATCCTCTCCACTGCCCTACTATCCTTATCAGAAGACAAACGTTTGGAAAAGGGCAAAAACTTGAGAGACTGACACCACTGCAGGATCAGCAGGAGGACATTTACATAAAAACCGACAATCCTCAGGAACCTTTAAGAACCTATCAGGTTTCTTAGGAGCAGTAGGCTGAGAATCAGGACACGTGGAAACAGCAATGAAAGTATCTAACATGGCAGCCAACACAGGAAGAACTGCCGATGGTTTAGGAGCATCTAACTGAAGCAACTCATAATATCTTCTCTGAATATCAGACACTTGAGAAGAATCAGACAAAGTATTCCATCATCCTAGCAATTGTGTCCCCAGAGGACAATTTATCAAAAGGAGACTCAGGGTTAACAGACTCCTCTTCATCAGAGCTATAAGCCAAAAGTAGAAGGCATCTGTAAAGAGCAGGACAAAGACCCTTCATCAGACATTGAATCCTCATCCATTTAGAAGGGTTAGAGGTCCAAGGAGCAGCAGGTACTGAAACCCCTTGAGGAAGTTTTAGGGCCATCATGGCAGAAAACGAGGATCCGACCATTGGCAAGATTCTAGAAGAGAACCTGGAACATCCTCTGAGACCATTTTTTGCAGAATCCATCTAGGACCCTCCGAGATAATCAACCGTGGTTCCCCCTTGATATCCAGAGCAGACGCCTGCAAAGCCTCAGAGGACATGCGAAAAGACAGATCTACTCCGGCCTCTAAAGGAGTCGCTGCAGAGGAATTAGATGTAGATGTCGAATGACCTACAGAGCTACTACCCATTTCTAGAGGGACGTCCAGTGGAGGCTGGAAAGCTAAAAAAATCTGGCTAACACATCTTGGCCACCTTCTTACCTAATGGGAGTATCTCGGGGTTAAAGTATTCTGCTATAGTATCCTGGGCTAGCTGTTTAAGCCATTGGTTTTCAAGATAAATGGCCAGGGAAGACAAATGGCTTCAGAGTGTCTTAGGCACAAATGCTTTACATATACTACAAGAGGTATGGTCACGGAAAGCACCCAAATGAAAAAGACACTGTTCTTGACAATCTTTATGGGGAAATCTGCTTCCCACACTGACATTTTCCCTTCATAGATGACATGAACTCTAGGTAGAAGAATAAAAGACCAAGAAAAAAATGGGGCACTTATCTGGTGGCTAAGTATTCAGTACAGCAGCAAGGAGTTCAGACCAACTAGCAATAATGATGTTTGAACTGATGGCAAAGGAGGTATAGATAGCTGCATCGATACACACCACTTTTATGCCCTACATTCTGTTTGACATATGGCACATACAAGATCATTAGACTTTTGTATACTGGCCAAGCATCGGGCTGCCCTGGGCGGGAGATCTCTTCTGTTTAGAATACTGCAACAATGATACAGAAGGACATCAATCTGTGTCTTCCTTTTGGTCAACGGTCACGATATAGTCAAGGCAAGCATAACACTGTTCCTTGATATCCTCATCACCATTTTGTGAGGCAGTATATGAGGCAATAATAGTGACATGGTGACTGCTGCTAAGCTTGAAACAGAAAGTAAAGTTGTGTACACTTACCATAAATGTAGATGTTCAAGTGTATTCACTGTTGCAGTCATCACATTTGGGTTATCCCTGCCAGGGTAGCCCTCGGCCGGCCCGAATACCAGAGACTTAGTATTTCTGCATTGGTTGCTGTCGCTTCAGGACTTACGTTAGGTCGTCAGTAGCATAAAGTAAGGCAGCATGCCATTACATCAGTTTTTCTTGCCCTAACCTGTCAGGAGCCCCCAAGTAGGAGACAGGTTCTGGTGGAAGAACCCCACCAGTAGAAAGTAAATATCAATACGTCCCTTGTAAGAAAAGAGAAGAAAGGGGGATGGAGACAGGGAAACCGGGACTGCAACAGTGAATACACTTGAACATGTACATTTATGGTAAGTGTACACAACTGTACTATGTTCTTCGTGTTTCACTGTGGCAGTCATCACATTTGGGTTGATTCCCAAAGCTGAGGAAATGGGTGGAGGGAGTCAAGGAAACTAGGGGCTGGCAAGGATGCCCTGCAAGACTGCAGAGGCAAACCCTGCCCTGGATTTGGAAAAGAGAGGCAGGTGGTAATGTTTGGTAAAAGTGTGAGCAGATGTCCAGGTGGCAGCCTCCAGGATGTTCCTGGTGGGGACTCCTCTGAGGAAAGCTGCAGAGGTGGAGGCTGCTCTGGTGGAGTGAGTCCTGACCCCCCTTGGGGGGAGGCTTTCCATGTTGTTTGTAGCAGAAATGGATGCAGTGTGCTATCCATTTGGAAATGGTTTGTTTGGAGATGACTTTGCCTTCTGCCCCTGTAGCAAAGCTAACCAGCAATTGATGAGACTTTCTGAAGGATTTAGCCCTGTCTAGATAGAATCTGAGCTGTCTGTGCACATCTAGAGAGTGCAGGATCCTTTCCCCCTTGTTCTGGGGATTAGGAAAAAAGGTGGGCAAATGAATGGATTGGTTGACAGCCACAATGGACACCACCTTGGGCATGAAGGATGTGTTAGTTCTGAGGGATACCCTGTCAGCATGGAAGATGATGAAGGGTTCCACAGCCATGAGTGCCTGCAGCTCATAGACTCTTCTGGCTGAAATGATGGCCAGAAGGAAACTGTCTTCCAAGAGAGAAATTTAGCTCTGCAGAAGAAGCTGGTTCAAAAGGGGGCAGGGTGAGTTTTTCAACACAAAGTTAAGGTCCCAAGCTGGGGTTGGTGCTCTTCTGGGTGGCCTCAACTTGCTAGCCCTTCTTAGCAACTGTTTGATCAAAGGGTGTGAGAAAAGGGGCTGCTCAGTGGGGAAATGAGCACAGATAGCAGAGGCATGAATTTTTATAGAGGAGAAAGAGAAGCCACTGTGTAGTAGGTCAGCTAAGTAATCCAGGATGAGAGAGAGAGAGGGTTGTGCCGTATTGGCTCCCTTAGCCTGGATCCAGGTGCAGAACCTTTTCCATTTGTCAGCATAAGACTTCCTAGTGCTAGGGCGTCTGGCCTCACGTATAACAAGGCTGCACAGCAAGGGGTACTAGTGCTGGTGAGGCCAGTCTGGGGCTATAAGAATTGTCCTTAGTTTTTCCTCCTTTATTTTGAGCAGTACCCTGGGGATGAAAGGTAGTGGAGGAAAGGCATAGACTGATAGATTGACCCAGGGCATCCACTTTTCAAGCCATGCAGTGATGCTCCCTGGTGCAGAATTTGCGGAGCTGATGGTTGGTGTGGGAGGCAAAGAGGTCAACCTTCGGGGTTCTTCTGTTGAGCTGCCACTCGTGTGGGTCCAGACGCTTTCTGCTTAATTGGTCTGTCAGAGAGTTGAGAGAACCTGGTAGAAATTGCGCTAACAGGTGCAGTTGCATGGCAGAGGCTGTGTGTCAAAGGGTCATGGCCAGCCTACATACAGGGTAGGAGTGAGTCCCTCCCTGCTTGTTGATATACCACATCACAGTGGTGCTGTCAGTTTTGATCAGGAGAGAAAGGGCTTGAAAGCTATCAAGGCGTGCTGGACAGCCATCATCTCTTTTTGGCTGATGTGCAGAGGGATTTGCTGCGGGCTTCATTGGCTCTTTATGCACCTGCTGTCAAGGTGTGCACCCCAAGCATAGTCTGATGCATCTGTGATGATGGTCTGGGCGGCAGCAGGGGGGGTGTGAGAAAGGTAGTCCCTTGTTGTGGGAGCATGCTGTTGCCCACCAAAGAAAATCTTTTCTGAGGCAAGGAATTATAGGTATAAAAGTCTTCAGGTCTTGAGAGTGTTGATACCAAAGGCTTTTTAGGCACCACTGGAGTTCCTCATATGTAGTCTGGCATATGGAATGAGTACAATGCAAGATGCCATGAACCCCAGAGCTTTTAGGATATTCCTTGCAGATAACTGAGGTCTGGTGGCTAATTGAGAGAAGTACGCTGTCAGGAAAATGTGTTTTTCTGGTGTAAGGAATGCCATCTGGGATGCTGTGTCCAGGCTTGCTCCTGGGAAGATAATCCTTTGGGTGGGCACCTGTTTGGATTTCTTTTCGTTGCTTGTGTACCCTAGGGAAGTTAGTAGAGTCTTTACAAAGGCCAGGTGCTTGAGCAGCTTTTCCTGGCTGTCTGCCTGAATAAGGCAGTCATCTAGATATGGGGTAAATCTGGATATTCCTTTGCCTGCAAAAGACAATGGCCGGAACCAGACGATCTGAGAAAACTCTGGGAGCAGTAGATAAGCCAAAGGGAAGCACAGAGAACTGAAAGTGTTGAGATCCTGCCCTGAAACGGAGATATTTCCTGCATGATTCCCTGATAGCAATGCGGAGGTAGGCCTCTTTTAGATCTCGGGTGGCTAGCCAAGCGACCTTGGAGAGCATGGGTAGCAGCTGCTGGAGGGTGAGCATTCTGAATTTTGGGATCATCAGGAAGGTGTTTAGAATGAATAGATCAAGGATGGGGCACCAGGTGCCCTCTTTTCTGGGCATCAGAAAAAGTCTGGAGTAGAAACCTTGACCTATCTGTTCTGCAGTAAAAAACAAACAAAATGAGCTGGAAACCAGAATCCCAAAGGGAACGATTTTATAAAACATTCAAATATTGATATAAATCAAGATCTATAAGCCTTTCCAAGAACAGGTCCTCAATGATTCCTTTTATCTTAGCATAAGCAATATTGACTTCGTTTATACTGACTACCCCATAGAAATCCGTATTTAACACTGCCAACATTTTCTCAACATACAAAAAATGATCCATAAAGAGAAGGCCACCACCTTTGTCAGGCTTCATAACCCAAGGTGCAGGGTTTGAGTCTCACAAGGGATAATTGGCTAAGCTTAAAATGGCTCGCAAGGGCAGTTAGCTTAGTACTAATCTATGAATCTATGAACCTATAATATTACATTTTTGTAGCACACCTATAAATTCACGCTGATGTTTAGTAATATTAACAGCTTGTTTGTGAGGCAAAAACTTATTAGCATTCAAGGCTCTTAAATCATACTCACACATTTTCTCAAAAAGGCGTAACGTTTCATTCAAAGGGGGATTGAAAACACTAGAGACTCTAAGTGAACTAGCGGTGAAACTTTGATCACCCATTAATATTTTTAAATTCAATTTCCTTACATACACCTTGAGGTCAGTGATACTTTTGACCAAGTCAAAGTGTGAATCGGGGACGAAGGACAGACCCCTGGAGAAAAACTTAACTAAATCAGAGTCAATGTTAAAAGATGTATAATTGTAGATTTTAAAGTCACATTTAGAATCAACAATAATCAATGTGACTTGTCATCTCCTGCGCTGTGTTCTTCGATTCCTGAAATTGCTCTGATTGTTCTTCCCCTGTCCATTCGATTGCCTGGCTTTCTTGTTCCTGGGAAAACCCTGTTGGTGGTTAATGTTCTGACCATTACAATCAATAGACCCCTGAGGGTGTGCATTGTTAACCCCATTGTTCGCATTACTATTATTGTTTTTGTTGTTATTGTTGGATAACCTTTCACTACGGCGAAGAGGCAAAACCTCCTCATCCTGGTTATTCAATACTTCATCATGTTGGTCATCCGACCAGTCGGGTAACTCGGTGTTAGTAACACCAAGGGGTCCAGTGTTTTGTAATTTGTTAAACAATAATGGAGGGCGGGGGTACCCTTTATTGGTTTTACTCCAGGGGTCTGTCCTTCGTCCCCGATTCACACTTTGACTTGGTCAAAAGTATCATTGACCTCAAGGTGTATGTAAGGAAATTGAATTTAAAAATGTTAATGGGTGATAAATGTTTCACCGCTAGTTCACTTAGTCTCTAGTGTTTTCAATCCCCCTTTGAATGAAACGCTACGCCTTTTTGAGAAAATGTGTGAGTATGATTTAAGAGCCTTGAATGCTAATAAGTTTTTGCCTCACAAACAAGCTGTTAATATTACTAAACATCAGCGTGAATTTATAGCTGTACTACAAAAATGTAATATTAGGGTTATGAAGCCTGACAAAGGTGGTGGCCTTGTCTTTATGGATCATTTTTTGTATGTTGAGAAAATGTTGGCAGTGTTAAATACTGGTTTCTATGGGGTAGTCAGTATAAACGAAGTCAATATTGCTTATGCTAAGATAAAAGGAATCATTGAGGACCTGTTCTTGGAAAGGCTTATAGATCTTGATTTATATCAATATTTGAATGTTTTATAAAATTGTTCCCTTTGGGATTCTGGTTTCCAGGTCATTTTGTTTGTTTTTTACTGCGGTTTGTTTTTCGCTTGACTTGTGGAGTTTGTTTTAAGATAATGAGCGTTTTGGACACCTCCCCTCAAGGTTCGTTGTTTTCCCAAATAGTTGGTAATGGCGATAACCCACTAAACAATAAGAACACTGCCAGAGAGGCGAATGCTGAAGGCAATTTGAATCTTTTATTGAAATTGGTTATGAGCCGCATTGACAATCTAACTCAACATATGGATTCCCTGCAAGCGGCTGGTGCGTTTACTCCTTTAAGAAGCCCTACTTCTGCTCCACTCTTATTAACCAATCCTGTGGAACCAAACGTGATGCCGATAACTGCAGCTTGTTCCACTCAAACTGGAAATAGAGGTTCCGTGTCGAATTTACCACTGTTGGATGTTCAGCCTGGGCAAGGTTTTAGCACTGATCGTTTAAGCAATAACACGCACAGGATTATTTCAGCTAATTCGAATACAGCTACTTGCCCCACTATAGGTGGTTTTTTAAGCCACACAAACTTTTTCCAAAAAGTGTCTGGTAACGGTGAGCAGGAAGGAACTAAAGCCACTGTAAGTAACATTGTGAATTTAATTAGTGTTTTTGATCAAAAACTTTTCAAGTGCAGGAAACTGCAACTTGAAATTTCATATTTGCAAGAGTGTTTGGTTAAACAGTTGGTTCCAAAAGGATTGCGGCAATGGCGCTTTCCGGTCGGATTGGTTGAAGGTTCTCAATTTCATAAGGACCTTCTAGCCCTGTTTGATAAGCAGGGTTTTGAGTTCATTAATATGTTAATCGTTCAGTACCAAAAAGAGATTGACTGTCTAAAACCCGAACTGGAAGCGTTGGAAAATAACATTAAAAATTATGGAGACTTTTTAAGGTACAAATACGACTATTCTCGTATTTTCTCGAGCATAGAAGCTATTATGGTTAAGTCAACTAATATAAAGATGAAAAAGATAGCAAGAGACATTCAGGAATATGGTACCAATAAAGCGTACCCCCCGCCCACCATTATTGTTTAACAAATTACAAAACACTGGACCCCTTGGTGTTACTAACACCGAGTTACCCGACGGGTCGGATGACCAACATGATGAAGTACTGAATAACCAGGATGAGGAGGTTTTGCCTCTTCGCCGTAGTGAAAGGTTATCCAACAATAACAACAAAAACAATAATAGTAATGCGAACAATGGGGTTAACAATGCACACCCTCAGGGGTCTATTGATTGTAATGGTCAGAACTTTAACCACCAACAGGGTTTTCCCAGGAACAAGAAAGCCAGGCAATCGAATGGACAGGGGAGGAACAATCAGAGCAATTTCAGGAATCGAAGAACACAGCGCAGGAGATGACAAGTACTTTACTGACCCATTGATTATTGTTGATTCTAAATGTGACTTTAAAATCTACAATTATACATCTTTTAACATTGACTCTGATTTAGTTAAGTTTTTCTCCAGGGGTCTGTCCTTCGTCCCCGATTCACACTTTGACTTGGTCAAAAGTATCATTGACCTCAAGTTGTATGTAAGGAAATTGAATTTAAAAATGTTAATGGGTGATAAATGTTTCACCGCTAGTTCACTTAGAGTCTCTAGTGTTTTCAATCCCCCTTTGAATGAAACGCTACGCCTTTTTGAGAAAATGTGTGAGTATGATTTAAGAGCCTTGAATGCTAATAAGTTTTTGCCTCACAAACAAGCTGTTAATATTACTAAACATCAGCGTGAATTTATAGGTGTGCTACAAAAATGTAATATTAGGGTTATGAAGCCTGACAAAGGTGGTGGCCTTGTCTTTATGGATCATTTTTTGTATGTTGAGAAAATGTTGGCAGTGTTAAATACTGATTTCTATGGGGTAGTCAGTATAAACGAAGTCAATATTGCTTATGCTAAGATAAAAGGAATCATTGAGGACCTGTTCTTGGAAAGGCTTATTGATCTTGATTTACATCAATATTTGAATGTTTTATAAAATCGTTCCCTTTGGGATTCTGGTTTCCAGCTCATTTAGTTTGTTTTTTACTGCGGTTTGTTTTTCGCTTGACTTGTGCTATCTGTTCTGCAGGAATGTGCTCTACTGCCCTCACAGAAAGCAGGGAAAAGCCTCTGCCCACTGGTTTGGAGGTAGATCTGGGAACCTTTCTGGGGTTGGAAGGGTGTGGAAGGAAAATTTGTATCCCCGAGACACTATGTTGAGAACCCAGTGGTCGTTGGTAATGGTGGCCCAGGTGCTTGCGTGAAAGGAGAGTTTTCCTCCTAGGGGTAAAGTGAAGGTGGGCAGAGGGAGGGGGTGGGGGAGGTGAGTCATTGTGAGTTCTTACCATAAAGGGGTGGCTTAGAACTCCCTGGTTTTGAAGTGGAGGTAGTCCACTGCTTAGATCTCTGCATTCCCTGTGTCTGCTGTCTGGGGGGGTCTGGATCCCCGGGGCCTGGGCTGGACTGGTTTAGTGGGAGCAGGAAAGAACAAGTGCTTGATGGGACAATGCCTGCTGAACCTGGGTGGCTGGACCTGTAAGAAATACTTAACTGTCTGCATAGAGTTTGCTTTTTCTTCCATCTTTTTTAAGACCTCTTCTGCCTTAGTGCCAAATAAGTTGTTTTTGTGCAAGGGGGCATCCAACAATTTAGATTTGACATGGTCTGGCGGGGGCTGTTCTTTAAGCCATGCATGCCTTCTAATGACAGATCCAACGACTGCTGCCCTGCAAGAAGCTTCTAGGGCATCAAAACCACAGTGCAAGGTTTGTTTAGTTACTTGTCTTGCAAAATGCATTAACTCTTGTAACTCTTTAGATTCTGCACAAGCAGGAAAGGAGGACTTTTTTTGTTTGAGGAGTTCCAGGGTATGCTGCTGAAATTTTAGCATATGGAACTGACAATTTAGTGCCCGGATAGCAAGAGTAGCTGAGGTGTATATTTTTTTTTACCCCATCTGTCTAGTGCTCAGGAATCCCTATCTGAGAGGGTGAGATTCTTAGCAGAGGTTGCTTTAATCCCTTTAGGCCCTTGAGAAATTACCTCAGGGTCAGTAGTAGGATTTTTAAAAAGAAATGTGTGTGAGTCAGGGACTCTATAGTACCTGTCTGGTTTTGTGGGTACAGGAGAGAGGGTGTCAGGATTCAAGCTGGATTCCAGGAAAACATCCTCCACAACATCCAGGTCTGGGAGGATGGCCAAGGGTCTGTGCTGTGAAAGATCTAAGAATTCCTGAGTCGCTTTTTAGACTGAGGGTAGTCTTGACTCTCCCATTGGAAATGCTCCCTTAAGGTATGAAGGGTTTCCCAAAAGGAAAAATCCTCTGGGGGAGAGGCTGAAGGATGGAGTCCTCTGCATCAAAATCTTCATAAGTAGATAGGGGTTGCATGTCTTCATATTCAGATGCATCAGAGTCACCTGACTCTTGTTCAGACAAAACTACAGGGGACAGATCTCTTTTCCTTTTGGAGGGGGTAGCTTGGTTTCCCCTGATCAGCATGATAAGGTCTTCCACCATTTTAAGCATTTGAGACTGAGGCAAGGAAGCAGGTACCTGAGATTGGGTCGTCGGTTTCTTGGGTGTGGTTTGTACCCTGGGCCTAAGAAACTCAGTCATTTTTGAAAGAATGGTAGTCGCAAAAGAAGATGTTGGCTTGTGTCGAGAACCGGTAGTGCGAAGGACTTTCTCGGAAGCCAGTGCCTGCTCAGTGGCTCCGGACCCATCCAAGGTAGAGACGACTACAGGATCCTTAGTCAAAGAAGAGTTTTGCAGCATACCGGACTCTGAAAGGGTCTTGGTAGCGGCCTGCAAAACCACAGAGGCAGGCATCAGGGGCTGCGAAAGCACCTCACTGAGGACCGGAGAACTGACGACTCAGCTTAACGGAAGCGTCGTTGGTAGGTTTGGACCTGTGTGGTCTGTCTCTGTCTCTGTCTTTATCTTTACGTTTTTTCAGAAGATCTGCTGTCAGATGGCTTACCAAAGCTATATTGGAATTCGAGGACTGTAAGCAAAAATATCTAGCTACAATAAGGGCCCAACGATGGATAGTTCTGGTGTTGAATAAAGCACAGAAGCGACAACGGGGGATGTCGTGGTCTGCGCCTAAACAAGTGATGCAGTAAGAATGAAAGTCTCTGTGTGGTATTTGCTTTCCACAGGCGAGACAATTATTAACTTTTTCTGACATCATTTAGTGCAAGAAAAAAATATCCCCAATGGGGTACTTAGCTTTAGAAGACTTCAACTTCAATTCGATAGACGAAACTCATGTAGCGGCCAACCAGCCCTCATACGAACTGCTTCTGCTTTGGGCTCTATGGCAAGAAAGGCTAATGTAATGGCGTCAGCTGCCTTGACGGCCTGACGTCAATCCTGAAGCGATAGCAACCGACGCAGAAATACTAAGCCTCTGGTACTCAGGCCCGGCCCAGGGCTACCCTGGCAGGGATAACCCAAATGTGATGACTGCAACAGTGAAACACGAAGGACATCATCACAATATATTTGCTGATGCCAATAGGGAGATTTGTAGTCTAGTGAAAGGGCTTATTCTCAATGGATAAACCAATGTCATGCATGCATCTGCAATCAATACATGACGGAGTTCAGACATAATCAATACTCATGGATAAGTGTAATCACAGCTTATCTACAGGCAGAGTGTTCTAGGCAAATATCATATGATTAATGCAAGCAGATAAATACGGGTGACCTATTAATCTAAGGAATATGGAGATAAATAAAAGGTATCTAGTCACCATAATTATGCACCTGTGTTGTCTGATTTTGTCCTTCTGATGGGTCTAGGATCTAACCTTGAATCTGACTATAGACACTTCTAAAGACTAGGATCAGTAGCTTGAGCTCCTCTCCTTACCCATAATCCTCCTTAACAACAGCATCACTTCAGATGAAGTTTGGCCTCCTCTTCACTCAACACTGTGTGTACAAACAGCTACAACAAAGAAATAATATAATACTCTAGGGAATAACTATATAGATAGGAGAAACAAAAAGAAAGGAGCTGCAGCTCATCAATCAGTCAAGCAAAATATTTACTCCTCAGGCCGAACTAGGAGCCTAGGAAATTAGAAAAGGTTTGTGAAATAGGAAGGGGGTTGGAGGGAGGGTGGTTGAGGAAGGACTAAGACAACACAGATGCATAGTTTTGGTGAGTACATAAGTTTTATATCTGATGTTGCCTTTTTCATCCATTCCTCAACTGATGGGGCACAGTCCCCAGCTAGAGAAACCCCAGGGTGGCCCTCAAGAAAGAATATTCCGGACTACGGCAGAGCCAAACACTGCCTTATTCCTAGATATAATATCCAATTTGTAGTCAGCAATGAAGGTATGAGTATTAGATCAAGTGGCAGCTCCACAAATATCATCTACAGAACCATTACACCAGAAAGAAGAGGATGTAGCCACTGATCTGATGGAATGAGCTTTAAGAGGTCTGGGAAGAGTCAGTCCATTTTTGTTGTATACAAAGGAAATGTAATTAGTAACTTGGCTAAAGTCAGCTTTGATATAAATTTTCCCAGTTTGGCTTTGGAAAAGGAAATAAACAGCTGGTCTGATTTTTGGAAATATTTTGTTCTGTGAATACAGAATTGAAGCTGGCTATGCACATATAAAAGATGAAGCATGTACTCTCCTTTACTGGAAAAAAATGGAAAGAAAATAGGAAGGTTGCTCATTTGACTCATAGCTGTTTCTGAAGTCACACTGGGTACAAATGAAGAATTCATGCAGAGAAAGACCCTGCTCTTACGAAAAATTAGATATGGTGGCTTAGATGAATATTTAGATCCCGTGGTGGAGTATAGGCTCTTATGGGAGGTCAGAGTAAGAAAGTACCTTTAAGATGAAGCCAAGGAGGACTGGTTATGTCCTACATGAAAATATGAGATAGCTGCAAGTTAAATCTTTACAAATAGCTACTACTGCTGTTAACAATTGAAGCAAGAAAATCCAGAATAGCTGAAATGGTTGTTGAAAAAGATCCATTTGTCTCTGTATAGCCCAGTGGGAGAACCTTTTCCATTTACTCTTGTACATGTTTCTCGTAGAATCCTTCTGAGAAGATATAAGGACGTATCTGACTGGAGAATGAAAACCTGGACTGTCTAGCATCATTGGAAATGGAGACACAATGCTGTCATTTTGAGGGTCTGAATAGCTAGATGATTTATTCCTGATGGGTGAGAGAGAAGATCCTGGACTGGATCTAACACCCAAGTGGGGTGTACAAGATGAAGCCACAGAAAGGGGAACCATACTTGTCATGACTAGAAAAAAGCAATGAGGATTACTTTGCACTTCTGTTGCAATACTTTCTGAAGGATTTTTGGGATCAGTGGAACAGGAGAAAAAGTGCATAGGAGTCTCAGGGGCCAAATGTGAACTACAGAATCTCTCGTTGACTCCCCTTCTGGGGGGATCAGGGTAAGTGTCTACTTCACTTGGAGTTGAGTGGGGAAGCAAAGAGATCACAGCATGGTTGTCCCCACTGACAGAAAATAATTTCCTTCACCAAAAGATTGAGAGACCACTCACGAGGCACTAATATGGACATGCTCAATTTTGTCTGCTGGAATGATAGATTTCCTCAGAAAGCGTTTTGCCATCAGAAAGAGGCTGGAAGACATCAACCACTGTCAAACTCTCATTGCTTCTTGACATAGGGGATAGGACTTGGTCCCCCCCTTTTGCTGATGTACCAGACAATTGAGATATTGTCTGAATGGAAATCATACCCATAGTAGAGTATCTTAAAAAGCCTGTAATACTTATAGGACTGCCTTCATTTACAGGACATTGATGTGAAGATTGGCCTTCTGATTGGACCAAGTGCATTGGACTGTCCTTCCCAAGAAATGCCTCCACCCACCCTAGCTGGGAGGAATCTGTGATCACTGTGGCTGTGGGTGGTGGAAGGATAAAATGGAGGCCCTGAGAAACTTTTCTTGTGGCGATCCATCAGGAAGTGTATTTGCAAATTTTTGTAATACATATTGGAGCAGAGAGAGGATGACATCTGATACACCAGTGTCCACTAATGTACCCTTATGTAATACCTTTCTAGTGGTATTAGAGTTATGGAAGCTGCCATAGATGCTAGAAGTTCCAAAATCAAACCTGCTGGTGGGGAAGGATGAAACAGTACCCGAGATGCTTGGTCCCGTAATGTATTTATCCTAGACTGAGGGAGACTTGCGATCTGTATGACCATGTTCAGATGAACACCAATGAACTCCAAGACTCAAGTGGAGGAAAGTTGAGATTTGGCATAGTTAACTGTAATGTCCAGTTGAAGACATAATTGGAGCAAACAGTCCCTGGCTTGAATCAGAAGATGCCCGGTGGGAACAGAGAGGAGCCAGTCATCAAGATATGGAAACACCCGGAAACCTAGCAGTCTCAAGTGAACTGAGACCATGGCCATGCTCTTGGTGAACACCCTGGAGGCTGTGGTTAGACCAAAGGGCAGACCCCCGAACTGATAATGATCGGCTCCCAGATGGAAGTGAAGGAATCTCCTGGATCACCTGTCTATTTTGATGTGATAGTACACATCCTCAAGATCTAGCAAAAACATTCAATCGTCCTTGCCCAGAAGTGGCAGAATGGACTGAATCATGACCACTTGAAAGTTGGAGTGTTTGACATATTGGTTTAAATTGCTGAGATCCAAGATGGGTCTCAGGTCCCCAGTTTTCTTTGGCATTAAAAAGAACCTTGAATAAATTCTGAATCATTGTTGGTCTGGGGATACCATCTGGATGACACTTTTCCAGCAGTTTTTATATTTCTACGACTGCTGCTTTTCTCTGACTGGGCAGAACATCTGGGAGTTTTGCAGAATGATTGAGAGGTTAGGGAAAAGAGTATGTAATATTTTGTGGAAATGATCCTCTGCACCTAAGTGTCTTTAGTGATGGCTGTCCAAGTTTATTGGTGCAGGGATAAGCGCCCCTGACTGTCTCCAGAGTGCAATAGTCAGACAACTATTTAGGAGCACTGATATTTTTCTCAAAAAATGGAGCTATGAAACCCTGAATGTGTGGGTCTCCTCTGCCATGAGGGTGTCATGGATTATTAAAGCTCTCCACTCAACTACAGGGGAATCTGTCCACATAGAAGTCCTGGGAAGAGCCTTACTACATCCAGAACCCCATTCCTCTGTCACCTCTGATTGTGGAATAAGGTTCTTTGAGGTGCAGAAAAACAGATCCCTACAGCAGATAAGGTCTTCCCATCTTGTTCACTCCTAGACAGGGTTTCCTTAACCTTGGAATCAAATAAGGTAGATTCATCAAAGGGAGCATTGATGAAAGATGACTTGAAAAGCTCTGCAAAGTTACAGAGGCGAGTCTGCATTCCTGAACCAGCAGCTCTCAAAGCACCATCTGAGGTGTGTGAAATAAGCCTTACAGAAGCATTCAATAGGGAATGTAAGGTGGGCAGTTTTGTTAAAACAGTCTTCTTGTCCCCCCCAGACATGGAACCAGATGGGGCATTAAAAAACTATTTGATCAAGCCCTTCTGAAATCTTGTGGCATGTGCCAAATAATTCAGTGACCCAAGGGCAAATATCACTGACACACAAACATGCTTCACAAACCTGCCCACTGTCCTCAACTCTCTGTTGAGAAATGGACAGTAGACTTTTCTCAGCAAAGTCTCTCTCGATGGCTGCTGCTACCACCACAGTATCAACTGGTGCACCCTTGCTCCAGTGGGTAAGATCCTTTGGACCAACTAAATATTTATCTGGACTTTTGAGGACTGACTCTGTGACATCTGGATTCTTCCATGCCCGTCAATGAATGAAGTCCACCATCTTGTCGCCTCAGGGGGTGGGGGTGGGGGTAGAACTACTCGGGACATAGCTGAGCCAGCTCCAAAAGCCTCAAGAAACACTGACTCTTTTGGGTGGGGGGGGGGGTGTCAGAAGACCAACTACCTTTCTGTCTCAAAAGCTCAAGTATTTCACAGAATGAGACATCCTTAAGAGGTGACCTGGGGGTCCCATCTCCCCTCATCTGAGAACCATCTCATTAGTTGTAAGGGACAGCCGCCCTAAGATGACAGGATGTAGAGACTCCAAAACCACATCAAACATTTGTGAAAGGGGTGGACCCATGGGGGGCAAGCATGTCAGCCACACAGGTGGAAAAAACTCGACTACCTTGAAGGCCGAAGACATAGGAAAAGCAAGAATCACACTGGCAGGAGCTGAAGAAGGTTGCCTAGGATGGCTCAGAGCATCACTATGGCTCTGCCTCGAGGCAGAAGTTGGAGCCGAGCTGTCCAGTGCCAAGGCTCCAAGAGGAAGAGATGGCTCCAAGGATATCAGAGTGGACCCTAACCCCTCGTATCCGGCACAGATGTTTCAGCTACAGGATCCCAACAGTAATCACAGGTATAGTCAAAGTCGAAGGGAAAGCCTTTGGATCAGATATAGAAAGACTCTGGATTCTCAGGTGCAATGGCTCTGAAATCAAGGGTCAGGTCTGAGTAGGGGTCAGTAACTGGGTAGAGGCCAATGGCAGACTCACAGGTCCAATGGGAGCCAGAGCCAGTGCGACTCCCTACAGAATCTGAGGCCAGAGAAACTTCATCATCCTGTCCACATCCACTTCATTTAGGCTCCTAGGTGACCTGTGAGATGACGTGGAAGATGTTCTGGAACTTCTTCAAGGAGTCTCTTGGAGGAAGAGTGAGTGGATCCAAGAAGATATTGGCTCTGGGATAAAGGAGGAAGAGCAGTGAGCCAGTGACTTGATCTTAGACATTGTCAGACCTGATGGACCTGACGGATCTGACTGTTTTGAAATTTGTTTCAGCAGTAGTAGAACCTGAAATAGCTGATGAGGAGCAATCATGGATCATTTCCTTCCTTCTTTATTACTGTTCAAAGAATCCCCTTTAGCCTTCTCTACAGGCTTTTTGGAAGGGGGAGCTGCAGCAGACACAAAAGCAGATGTAGAAGAGCCTAAAGAGGTAGAAGGCAAAAGACCCTTCAAAGCCAACATACTGCGGCATTCGACCAGGGCACAGTGGTTGAAACCTGCACATATGTCACAGTCCATACCCAAATGTTGCATACCCAAGCAATATACACACGCCTGGTGGCATCGGAGTGCAGTATTGTGTGCTCAAAGGAGGGGCATTTTTTTTTTTTTTTAAAAGACGGTCAGCTTGCCTGACATTATCTAAAAATAAGAGAGGATGAAGACAGATGAGGAAAGAAAACTACCAACAATGGTAAAAAAGGAGACAAATATTAGCAACAATGGTAAGTCTTAAAGTACCTGAACGTAGGTAGCAGTTAGAATTAAATTTAAGAAGTGAAGGCCATCGCAAGGAATATACAGAAAAAGCAATATCTTTTTTTCTCCCCTCAAGATTAAGGATGGGAGGAAGAATGAAAAAATATATACAAGCTATTTGAGCTACTAAAGTAAAGAGATATTATATATTAAAGTAAAGAAATGCAAAACTAACTTATCTAACCTTCAAAATTACACCTGAGCTATGGAGACCACGTCCATTCATTGAAGCATCAAACGAGATACGGGGTAATGCTGTTACTGAGGAGGATTATAGATAAGGGGAGGAGTTCAAGCTATGGATCCAAGTCTTTAGAAGTGTCTGAAATCAGATCCGATGATGGTTCAGAGACCCATCACTTAATGAATTGACAAAAAAAGACAACATCAGATCTTAGTGTTACATAGCAAAACTAGAACAAGACTTGTTGAGGCAGAAGGCTAAGTAGAAACATCCTTTTCCAGACAAGAAAGTAAGTGCATTCTATGCAATCCTTCTCCTCTTTAGTTAGCACTGTAAGATATGACAGAGAAAGTTTCCATGAAGAAGTAGGACACTGAAGGTACACATCTCTAAAAGCGCATTATAGTGTTAGCAGTATCTCACCTTTCCAGGAGAAAAACAAAAAAGAGCTGTCCTTGAGTGAATACTTCATAAATATTATTTTTGTTCTCAGACTAAGCTTTCCCAGATTACAGTCTTTCCATTATATCATTGTTTTTCGAGCTATCTATATATATTTAAGAGGTCAGACAATGTGCTCGCTCTTCAGCCACAAATGGTAAGAAATTATGCCTGGTACTTTGGGTTAAATGGGCAGTTCTCAAATTTTACCAAGTAAGATTAACTGGGGATCCCTTCTCTGAATGAGATTTAGAGTTAATTGTTGATATTCTGCCACTGAAGTATTATCCATTAGTAATGTGCTAAGCATTTTATTACTTTATTACACAGTTAATTGTTTTGTGAACATTCTAGGTTACAGTCCCAGCTTAGCAAAACTGTGGTTATTTATACAATACATTATGCTTTGCAAATTAGTTTTCAGAAATAAAGAATTTAATACTTAAAAAGTATGACTGTGGCATGCCTATCTGACTATTCTGAAGCAATCCATCACTTTCACTTTTTAAAACAGAAATAGGCAGATGATGTGGGCCAAGTATTGCTAACATGATGACAAAGACAGAATCTGTTAAGTAAATAAAGGGCTCTCCATCTAGGATACAAGAAGCAAATCCATTTATGTTCTCTTAGCCTCACTAATCTACAGACGACTGACACAATGCTAGGAATGAACACTGGCAGAGTGAGCGGGAGGGTTGGAAAACATACAAGTGTTTCATCAATCACAAAATGCAGATTAAACATGTACTTTAGTTAACTAGCCTTGAAAAGGAACATACCAGCTCATCAGCATGCTGTATATGTCTGGCAGAAAAACAGATAAATTGCATGACCTATACTGGTAGGGCACATAGTTAGTTAAGGATTCAACACTAGCACTTAAACTCGGATCCTCATCACAAAAAACAGATGCCGCTCATTATATAACAGAGCTAAGCATCATAAAAATTCAGCTCACTAATGACCACTAAGGAAATTAAAGCATCTGTGAAATACACAAAGTTTATAGTTAAGGACAACAGGATGCTTAGCTACATACCTAATGGTATACACGTAGAAGGAAGAAGGTATGGTTGTCCTGTGAAAGCCATATATACATTGAATTGTTAAAGCCCTGACTCGAGCACATGTACTAATGTGAAACAGTAAAAATTAAAAAAAAAAAAAAGAAGGAAGAGGACAGAATGATCCAGGATAAAAAAATAAACAAAGATGTGCACAGGACTTCTGTTATGCACTAAAGAAAGAAGGCAGAAACCATCTAAAAGCAATCTTCAAATATGCAGACAGGATACATTAAATCTCACAAGCCACAAAATATTACACTTTAGCAACAAAATAATAGTAGTTAATAATGCTCCAAGAATATATGGAAACAGAAAAGCACAATGACAAGAAATGATCAAGATCAACAAATCTAGGCAGTGTAATAAGGGGAAGGGAAAGTACTCACTCAGATTGCGGTACTACAGAATCTGAGTTTAATTAAGTGAACTAAGTTGCTTTTATCTGTTGAAAGTCTCAGTGAAATACACATTTCGCTGCATTTTTCCTTTTATGCTTTAAATACACTGAAATTTAAAATAATCAGCTGATTTACATAAAGAAATTCATTTAACATTATCAACACATACGGCTACTTAAGACAAGCTGCAGGTAAAATACTTGGATTGTAATGGTGGCTGCGGCTTCAAATGTTGTGCATTTTATATTTAAAGTGTGTACGCCTGCATATATACAAGATAGACATATCTATACACAGACACACAGTGTACTTGATTTCTATATATAGATAAAAGTGTGTGTGTGTGTCGGTGTATTTAGCATTCATTCAGCACTGATCAACTGCCTACTGAGACCATGGGTACAGATTAACAAGTGAATGGTTGTTTTCAGTGGAGAATCAATACATTTCCTATGCTGTGAGAGTGGGAGTGTGGTTCCTAGGTATAAATATAGTACCAGGAAATACATGCTAGGAATATGGGAATCAGACAGTACCATGTTAAAGGCTGCCTTCACTGGGGAAGCAATCAAGTTCATGCCTGTGAGCTGGCCAAAGACACCCTGATTACTGCAATATAATTACACAGTGATAGGGATTCCACAAAACAAAACAAAAAAAAAAAAAAATGCAAAGACTACTGGGAACTATCTCTAAAATACTGACAGAAGACTGTAACAAATCAAATGTTCATTTTTTTTCTACTGGAAATATATGCGTGAAAGAAATGTCACACATTTTATATGCAAAATGGTCCCTAAAGGTAACTGTACACATTTAAACAACCACTAGAATCGGTGTAATGACCACATCTCCCTGAATTGCACTGGATACAGTAATCTAGACTAAAAATACAGAAGGTACATGGGGGTCCACTTTGAATAACACATTAAATATCCTGTACCAAACAGTATAAGTGTTACTGGTGCAACAGGTAGCATACTCAACTTCGGTGAATACGACTGTGGGTTTTATTCCCATACTAGTAAGCTGGATTTGCTGAAACTGCAGTGCAGCATGGGGGGGGGATTAGCTGCACTCTTCTGTGTATCATCCTTTGGATGAGATGCAAAACCAAAGTACTTTCAGCTTAAGTTGATGGCAGCTCAGGCAGATATAAGAGATCCAATGGCACTTATCAAAAACAGTTGGGGCCCTATATTTATGTACAAGCAAAACTCTTATTTACAACATATTTGCAAATACTCACAAATGTACAAATACATAGATATACAAAAACATTCACATATATCTATAAACAATCCTACTAAACTTTCATCCCTATTAGAACCCCACTGCCTTTCCACATTGTTGCTAAAATCCATTTACCACTGAACATAACGCACATGACAAAAATAACTTTTTATCTATTCTTGCAACATATTCTTGACTTGTATTCTTGGTACTTCCATATTACATCCATATTTAATCATAATCATATTTATTTTTTCCACTTCTTTTATATCTTCGAAAAAAATCTTTACACAGTTTTTCCCATAATTTTTTAATCTTTTACATTTCAAAAAAACATGTTCAATAGTTTTCTTGACAATTTTCTATTTATAAAACCAAAACTGGACAAGCAACCACTAAGATCATAGAAACAGTACCAAATAATCCAAAAACTATCACAACACCACAGGGAGATGTGAAATAACTCAGTCTTTATTAAAAAATAAAAAATTAAGCGCTTTCGTCCACTTCAATAGTATCCTTCTTCAGAATAAAACAAAACCAAACACATTCAGTAATGCCATTAACCAACTGACTGACACACCCCCAATAAATAGAACGAATAGATGGTAACATTCTATCAAACCCCACCAAAACCATTTAAAGTCATACAACAAAAAACATTACTAGAACATAAAAAAATCTTAATATTGGAACATAAAATATTAAATTAACTTATATTGATCAACAACTTAAACAATAGTATACACATTGCAACAAATTAAATCTTAGAGGCTTGTTATTTTAATTCTCTAACAATGGAGACAGCATCACTCAGTCCCGGAACGCTAGTAGCATCAAGCCAGAGCTGCCAATTCAGTTCTTTATGTAACAATAAAGTCTGCCAGTTCCCATTTAAATCATCAGCTTCACTTTCCTCCAAAATAGCGAATTTAAACATACTAAACCATTCACACACCAGTGCATGCCTCGCCAGTGCACTTTTATTATCTTTCCTGACAAGACGATATTTATGTTGATAAATCCACTTATTTACTGCATTATTAGTCTTGCCAATATAAAAAGGACATACATGACTGACATCTAGTAAGGTAGATAACCCTGGAAGTATAACAATAAAATCTACCTGCATGGACCCATTGTTTAACCTTATCCCATATTGGCCCATTATAATCACTTTCAATTTAGGCACATTGTTTACATCGGCCGCATTTATAAGTTTTAAAATCTCCACTATGTGGCCTTTTATGCGGTCTCTCCAAAATTCTTTTAAAATTAGAACTGTTCTTATAAGTACACAGTGGAAAACCCCCTGTCTTACAAAACCATTTTCCTTTTGTAAAAGTGGCCAATGTTTAAAAATAATGTTCTTAATATCGTGGGAATCAAGCGAATAATGTATTACAAAATTACAATAATTTCTTTTCACCTTCATAACATTATCACCAACAACACTATTAATATACAAGCTTTTTTGCATTATTGGTGCATATTTTTCAAGTGTCCCAGACCAAATTTATATATATATATATATATATATATATATATATATATATATATATATATATATATATATATATAAATAACTTTAAATTAATTTTGCTATGCCCTTTTTCGAGGTTAGTATACAGTGATACCCGGGGTAAACCTACGATCTCCCATCCACTCATCAAGATTCCTCTTGAAGAGAGTCAATGAGGGACTCTGCCTAACCTGGACTGGGATTTTATTCCAGAGTGAAGGGAGCCTCTGGGTTAATAATCTGTCCCTCCAGCATGTCCTATTTATTTCAGTGCTGAGGTTCAAGTCTCTCGAGCGCGTAGCTCGATGGGATTTGGATTTTCTGAGGTGCAGCATGTCCATTAATTCCAGGTTGGACATGGCTTTATACGTCAGGCACAGATCGCCTCTGAGCAAGCGGTATGCCACTGAGTAGAGCTGGAGTTTCTTTAACCGGGCAGCATATGGCATCTGTTTGAGCCCTTTGATCCTCTTGGTGAGGTACTTTTGGGGTCTTTTCCAGTTGCTGCAGGTGTCTGGTAAGGTACATCCCAAAAGGGGCATTGTACTCGATTATGGGCCTGATGAGGGATGAGTAAAGAGGCACGATGACCTCCCCTGATCTAGATGTGAATCCCTTCATGATTAGGTGGGCTATATAAAATGTTTTTCTAACCACTTTGGCCACGTGGTTGTCAAATGAGAGATTGTTATCAACTTGGGTCCCCAGGTCCCTAATTACTTCTTCCATACTTAATGGATTACCACCTATGTGGTAATTTGTGGGCACTTTGTTTTTGTCAAAGGGGATGACTATACACTTTTTGGCGTTTAGCTTGAGGCCATGGCTCTGGCACCAGTTGTCTGTTTCTATGAGGCCCTTTTGGAGGATGCTTGTGTCGGCTGGAGAGTCGATTATGGCGCCCAGTTTGCAGTCATCTGCAAACTTGGTCAGCCACAGTCCTTCCGTGTTGACCTGTACCTCCGAGAAATATATACCGAACAAGAGAGGTCCCAGAACTGAGCCTTGTGGGACGCCACCTGTAACTGGTTTGGAGTCTGACATGGCTCCAGCAATTCTAACCATGTGGGTTCTGTCCTTGAGCCAGTTTGCAACCCATCTAGTGACATAGGGGTTTATATTTAAGCTGATGAGCTTATCTATAATGCCCGAGTGGGGTATTGTATCGAAGGCTTTTGCAAGGTCCGGGTAGGCTGTGTGGACCACCTTCCCCTCATCAATGGCCTTGGTGACGGTTTCAAAGAAATTGACCAGGTTTAAGAGGCAGGATCTGCCCTTAACAAAGCCGAACTTGGTAGGGATCCAGTGTCTGTAGGTCCCCAATATCTTTATTTATGAGGTCCATGATGATCCTTTCCATAGCTTTGCAGACCAAGCTAGTCAGGCTTATGGGGCGATAGTTTCCAGGATCCGTTGAGGCACCACCTTTGTGGAGAGGGATCACTGTTGCTGTACGCCACTCTTTGGGTACATATCCTGTAGTAAGGCTGAGATTGAACAGTAGTTTTATGTTTGGGTTTAGCTCTTCTTGGAGTTCATGTAGGATGCAGCCCGGGACACCATCTGGTCCCATTGATGCTGTTTTTTTTTGCTTTGGAGAGGGCAGCTCTTACCTGAGCATCTGAGATGTCAGGGGGGCAGCACTCTGCTGGGATTGATATTTGCCTTTTTGGTGGGGAGGGGGGGGGGAGATGTCTGCGCTGAACCTGTCAGCTAGGATGTTGGCAATGTCTGTGGGTTTGGTGTATTTTTTGTCATTTTGGACTAATTCTGAGCATATCTGGGAATTCCCACCCAGGTTCCTAACATAACTAAAGAAAGCCTTGTGATTATCCTTAGTGTCCTGTGCAATTTTTCTCTCGAAGCTGGCCTTAGACGATTTTATGAGTGCCCATAGTTTTTTGCTAATACTGATCAGAGATGCCTTCCCTTTTTGGGATTTTGCTCTATCATGTAGTAGCTTCCTCCTTCTATTATATAGTTTGTTTATGGCTGGGGTCCACCAGACAGGACGTCTGCCTTTGGAGGATTGGGTCTTGGTTTTATTTGGGATTGCATGATCCATGCATTCCTGAAGGTGTTCATAGAATGCGTTTATAAAGGATTCTGCGGTCTGGGCCGTATTTTCCACAGGTCCGGGGGCTTTGAAGGATTCCACCTCGGTTTTGAGGAGTGTGAAATTTGCTTTAGAGAAGTTTTTCACTGTGGTTTTCTGGGCAGGGGGTGGGGTCGGGGATGTGACTATCCAGTGAGATTAGTTTATGGTCTGATCTTACCAATGAGGGATACACTTCTGGTCTGGAGCATAGACTCCCCATGTTGGTGATGATCAGGTCCAGTATGTTTTCCCCTCTTGTGGGAGTGGTAACAAGTTGTTCCATAGCATTTGAGTTTATAAATTCTAGGAACCTTTGGGCTAGGGTCTTGGAGCTAGAGTAATGCTCCCAGTCTATGTTTGGGTAGTTGAAGTCACCCAATATAATGGTGTTTGGAGAGACCTTCATATTTTCTAGTGTTCTCAGGAAGGCCGAGTAGGGTTCCTGGGTTTGGGAGGGTGGTCTGTAGCAGGCTATAGACTGGAAGGCAGTTTTACCCACTGTTAGTTGCACATGGATAGTCTCCGATGCTTCGTGCTGTGCCACCAACCTGGAGGTGTGGGTATCTTTGACGAATATATATATATATATATATATATATATATATATATATATATATATATATATATATATAGCAAGTAGATGAGGTGGTGAATTATTTCATCATAATTTAAGGATTTCTCGTCAGTACTTGGAGTGCTTAATGGTTTAAGCAGTCTGTCAAAAACCATGTGATGCATGCACACAAACGTTTAAATGAATACTCATCTACTGTGACTCAGAAATACAAATGAAAAAAAAAATGATTTTCCATTGTGTCAAATATAGACAAAGCCACAGAGGTCTGTAAAATCTTTTACAAAGATGTTATTCACTTTAATTTCATTTAAAAGATGTCAGTAGTGCGGCTTTCTCTCCTGGTTGCAATAATACGCAAGTACCATTAATTTTTTAACAATGATGCATTCTTAAAGGAAGGGTACATTTTTGAAAAAAAAAAGTTACATACTTCCCATAATGTTCCACCTGTTTTGTAATTTTCATTCTTCCTCAACTATTTGCTTCGGATCAGACTCAGCCACCTCTTCCAAATCATAGAACACTGAAACTCTCAAGTTCCACCGTTTACACATAAAGCTCTATTCACCTTACAGACCTCAGATCTACTTTGCTCCCCATAGATCTACACAGTAGTGAAGAATCAGAAACTAACAGAGTCTGGGACACAAACAAAGGAACAGCGGTTCATCCAATATCCTTCGATCTTTCCAGGAGTAAACCAAAGGAGGGGGTTAGTGGGAGGGAAGTTGAGGAAGAATGAAAATGGACAACACAGATGGAATGCTATGGTTAGTACTTAACTTTTTTATCTGATGTTGTCATTTGCATTCATTCCTCAACTGTTGTGACAAAGCCCCCAGCTACTTAAATCCTGAGAGGACTATAACGAAGGATATTCCTGAACACAACTGATCCAAAGGTCGATCTTCCCCTAGAGGCCAGATCCAACTTGCAATGAGCAATAAAGGTATGAGGATTAGCTCAAGTTGCAGCTGCACAAATATCATCCAAGGAAGTTGTAGACAAAAAATCTGAAGAAGTTGCCATAGACCTGGTGGAATGGGCTTTAGGTGGTTTTGGTAAAGGCAAACCCATTTTTTATAAACAAAAGTAATAAAATCAGTCAACCATTTGACTAATCTCACTTTAGAAACTGTTTTTTTTTCTAATTTTGATTCAGAAAAATAATTGTTTGGATTTCCTCAAATCTTTTTCTCTGAAGTTAAAAACATAACTGTTAACATATAACAGGTGTAACATATATTCTCCATTGTTTGAGAAATTTGGAAAGAAGATTGGAAAGCTGCTAATCTAATTAACATTAGATTCTGACACCACCTTAGGTAGAAAGGAAGGATTAGTCCATACAGATACTCTATCCTTGTGAAAAATTAAATAAGGAGATTTAGAAGAAAGAGTCTAAAGTTCAAACACTCTTCTGGCAGAAGTAATGGCAACTAAGAAAATAATCTTCCAGGTCAAAAATCTTAGGTCACATTCAGCTGATGGCTCAAAAGGGGTTAAGGCCTGAACAAAATTTAAACTCCATAGAGGAGTAGGATCCTTTAGAGAAGGTCTAAGTAAATATGTTCCTCAAAGAAAGACGATGCAAAGCTTAGAGGAAGCTAAGGTTCAGTTATTTACTCCTATACGAAAGTGAGAAATGGCTGCTAATTGTACTCTGACAGTTAAGGAGCTAGCCACTTCATTGAAAATCTTAGCTAAAAATCAAGAACCTTAGAAATTGGTCCTGAAAAATGGATCTAAATTCTTTTTATGTGCCCCAAAAAACAAATCTTTTCCATTTACTTTTGTAAATGTTTCTAGTGGAAGCTTTGTGGGATGATAAAAGAATGTGACATACAGAGGAGGAATGCCTGGACTGTACAGCAATCAAAGGAACTGGAGAAACAATGCAGTCATCTTGAGGCCTGAAATGTCCAGATGAGTAATGTCTGTTGGGTGAGACAGTATGGCTGGAGTTGGATCCAGAACCCAGAGTGGGTGTAGAAGATGAGGCCAAAGGAAGGGAAACCAGATCTGAAAAGGCCAGTAAGAGGCAACTGAGGATAACTTTGCTCTTCAATCGAGATGCTTTCTGTAAAATTTGAATATTAGGGGTAATGCAGGGTAAGCGTAAAGGAGACTAGAGGGCCAAATGTGAAGTACTGTGTCCCTCGGTGACTTCCGCACTGGAAGGATTAGGGCAAAGAACCTGCTGCAGTTGTTTTAAGAGGAGATGCAAAGAGATCTCAGCATGGTTGGCCCCATCAATGGAAAATCCTCTCTGTCACCTTCACGCTGACAAACCATTTGTGAGGCATTAGAATAGACCTGCTTAACTCATCTGTAATTATGTTGGACTTTTCCTGAATGTGCGTTGCCATCATAAAGCAACTAGATGAGATTGCCTATTACCATACTTTCATAACTTCTCGACAAAGAGAGTAAGATCTGGTTCCCCTTGTTTGTTGATATACCAGACCACCAACATATTGTACATCTGATTTGCAATAGTCCCAGTTGAAAGTATGCCTTGGAAAGCACGCAACAGGAGGACAGCTCTCATCTCCAAGACATTGATATGCATGTTGGACTCTTTGGGTGATCATGTGCCTTAGACCATCTTTCCCAAAAAGTGCCCCCCATCACTCTGAAAGGCATCCATGGTTGCTGTGGCCTTAGGTTGAGGGAGAACAAAGGGGCAGCCTTCTTGTATTTAGAATGAATCCACCATAGAAGGTAACTTTTGTAAGCTTGCATTATTTTGACCTGACTGGATAAAGGTTGATAGAGAATAGACCATTGAGTTGCGGGTGTCCACTGAAGGATCCTCATATGGTACCCAGTCAGCAGTACAAGAGTGATTGCCGCCGACATGGATCCCAATGCTTGGAGTATCAGACAAGCTGAAAGAGAAGAGCTCTGAATGAATTTTTACATGGAATTGAATTGTCTGAATTCCAGGACAGCGGGAGAAAAGCTATTTAACTGACCGTACTGAAAACAGCACTGATGAATTCCAAAATCTGAGTGGTTCGAGTTGAAATTTGTTGTAATCGACAGAAATCCACAGACCAGAGCACAACTGGAGCTTGAATTAGTTAATGCCTGGTCGGTGCAGTTAGGAGCCGTTCGTAAAGATATGGAAACACTCAGAATCCCCGCAGTTTCAAGTGAATTGCAACTACTGACATACACTTGGGTAAACACTCTGGGGCTGTGATGAGACCAAAGGGCAGTGCTCTGAATTGATGAAAGCTACCTCCCAGCAGGAAGTACAGATATCTCCAGCATTGTCTTTTCATTTTTATGTGATAGTACACATCCTGAAAATCTATTGAGCACATTCAGTCGTCCTTGTGGAGAAAGGGCAAAAATGGACTGAACTATGACCATCCAGAACTTCGTACACTGAACCGATCAATTTAGTTTGCTGAGATCCAAGATTGGTTTCCAGGCCCCTTTCTTTTCTGAAACTAAAAAGAATCTTGAATTCGTTTCGGACTCTTTGTGATCTGGGGGAGACCTCTTGGATGAATTCTTTTCTTCTAGCAGCTTGCTTATTTCTAGTGCTGTTGCTTCCCTCTGACTGGGTGGAACATCTGGGATTTTGTTTGATACTAGTGGAGGCGAATGACAAAATGGTATTGTATAACCTATGGATATTACTCTCCGCACCCATGTATCTTTTGTAATTTCTAGACAGGCTGTCTGGTGCAGGAATAAACAACCCCCGACAGCTTCCAGAGATGGACAGTTGGGCCTCCCTTTAGGAGGGCTGATAGGATCTGTCAGGGAAAGTATTCCTAGATCTCTGGTTATGCAGACCACCTCTGCTACAGGGCAGCATCTTCCTTTAGAGTTACCCCCTCTGGCCCTTGGATAATGGTCTCCACATGGACCTTGAAAGGGACTCTGGAATTTTTTGAACCATGTTTTCCATTCTCCTTGTTGATTCCTAGAAAAGGTCTGTTGAGGGGTTGAAAAACATATGCCCACAGTAGACAAGGTTTTCCCTTTCTGCTCACACCTAGACAGCATGTCTTTCACTATGGGACCAAATAAGGAGGCTCCGTCAAAGGGAGCATTGACAAAAGAAGATTTGAAGGGTTCCACAGTCAAATAAGTATATCCAGGTATGTCTTCTGATAGAAATTCCTGAACTCACCACCCGTGAGGTGCATTCAGCCATTTGGGAGATATGCCTCATGGATAAATATGAAATATACTGAAGAGTAGGCAATTGTGTAGTACTTTCTACCTATGAGGATATGGTCCCAGAGAGGGATTTAGAAAGTTCCTTGATCAAATACCTCTGGAGTCTTGTAAAATGTGTCAAACAATTTAGTGGCCTAAGACAAATGCAGAGACATCCTTCCTGAACCTTGTTCTGCCAGTTCCTTCTTAGTGGCCACTGCTACAGCCATGGCATCAACAAGCACTCCTTTACTACAGTGTGGTCTATCCTTAGGTGGTGCCAGAATGTTATCTGGTCGATTAGGAACTAGCTCAGTCATGTCAGGCTCCTTCAATGCCCATTGAGAGACAATCAATGAGCTCATTGATGGGAAAAGTCACCCAGGAGGTAGACATACCAGTGCCAAAGGTCTCCAGGACACCAACTCCTCTTGGGAAGCTTTATCGGGGACCAACGACCCCTTTGTTTTAGGAGTTCTAAGATGTCTCCAAATGAAATATCATCGGGTGGTGATCTGGGGGACTCTTTCTGCACTTCCTCTTCTGAGGAACCTCCTTGGTGGGATGCTCTAGGGAGGTATAGGAAGAGATAACTATACTCTGCTGTGTGGTCTGGAGACTGGTTCAGGCTGGTTGTCCCAGTGGAATGGATGACGGAGGCTCTGGATGCAGAATCAAATTAGATTGGGGAGTCGCCGAAAAGGGTAGAGAAGTCAGAACTCTAGGAATAGAGAAGGCTCTCTCCACTACTTTGAAGGCAGAACACCTGGAAAAAAGAGAAACCAACCAATCTGAAAAGGCAGCCTTATGGACCATTGGCTCCCTTTGCCCCACAGGTAAACTACTCGAGGAAGGCGTCTGAGATGATCTGTCCAGTGCCAAAGCTCAGAGGGGTAGAGATGGCTCTGACAACTATGGAGTTGAATCCAACACACCAGAGCTACAACAGACACTATTGCTCCAAGAGTCATCTGGCTCCAAAGTACTTGGCGCTGGACAGTCCAGAGAGACAGTCAAAGATACCAACATCTTCAGATCTAAGGCAGACAACTCCAGGACTTTCGGCTCTAATGGCTGTGAAACCAAAGGTTATTTCACAGAAGGAGCCAATATCAGAGATGTGGTAATAACAAGGGTCTCCAGACCCAATGGGGTCAAACCTGACAGAAATCCCATTTGTATCTGCATCCTGAGAAACTTCCTCATCATCCTGTCCACATCTGCTTCGTATAGGCTCCTAGAAGATTGAATGGATGAAGCTGTGGATGAAAATCTTGAGTGGTGATGAGGAGACATCAAAAAAGATGATGGGAGCTGAGAAGTGCTCAGCTCTGACAGTAATTGAGGAGAATGGATCTGGGGTGATTTGTCAGATTTAGGTCTCAGATCCGAAGCAGTTGGATCAGACTTTTCAGCTTGTTTGAGGGGCAGCTTTGAGAATGGAGCTGAAGTAGAAGCCATTGTTGGATCAGGAGATCTCTTATGAGACCCTTTTGAATGACAATCTCCTTTTTTCTCCAACCTTTTAGGGGGTTTGTGCCCCAGAGACTGTTGATGCAGGTTTTGAGGGCAGCAAGTCCATAAGAATTAGCTTATTTTTTACAGAAAATAAAGGCACAGGAGTTAAATACCTTACAAATGTCACAGTCGGTATTTAGATGAGAAGGTCCTAAACAGTACACACACTTTAAATGTGCACCAGAATTGGGAATTTTCTGGCCGCAGGCCACACATTTTTAGAACATTTTAAATAAGATACAGAAATAACTAAAGAATATGAAAAAAAAAATGTTTTTTTTTTGATAGTATAAAGAAAGGAAACTTACCAACAATGGTAAAGCATAAGAAAAAAAGTACTATAAAGGCACAGAATACCAGCGATGGTAATCAAGACTACTCCAAGAGTAAAAGCATAATATTATAACTTTACATATACAAGAGTTAAAGGGAAGAAAAGAGAGAAAGGTATAAGAACTGTAAGAATTATAGAGAAAAAAAGAAAATAGTTAAACTCACAAAAATTCTCAAATTTCATTTGAGAGTTTTGCGACATTTGTTCGAATGCTATGGAGGCAAATGAGATCTGAGGTATGTAAGATAACTAGAGCATTGCGGATAAAGGGAGGAGCTTGAGAGTTTCAGTGTTCTTTGATCTCGAAGAAGTGGTAGAGTCAGATCCGATGATTGGATCCGAATCAAACAGCTGGGGAATGAATGAAAATGACAACATCAGATCATATCTTCCCTGAATGTGAATATCCCCTGGAACTGGTGTCTACAAGGTGTCTACAATTTTTGAGAAAGTAATAAACAGCAGAGCAATGAAAAGACTTGCTCCCACTTTAGGAAATACAGACATGGTTACGATAAAAAGTAGTTATGTCTTACCATAAAGTTCCATCTGTGTTGTCAATCTATTCTTGACTTGTAGGCTTCGGTTCAGATCCTCGGAACCGATCCAGCTGTTATAAGGCTCACGTCAGCCAAATAAATCTCTCGAGCTGCTAGTCTACCCATAACGCCCCTCTCCACATTATCGCAGATCGATTTTGGTATTATACAGAAAAAAGGGTTCTACAATATAAGACAGAAACCTTGTCCAAGGTAATTGTCCAATAAGAACTCAAGACAGGATGTCGCTCCACCAGAAGTCTAAACGAGGGGGCAAAAATAGATGAAGATCAACAACACAGATAGAATAGTTGTGTAAAATTTTACCATAACTATAGATGTCCTTCTCTTCCATGTTGCAGTATTCTTACTGTGGGATTTCCCACCTCAGGTGACGCGACGTCGGTTCCTGTACAAAAGCTTAAGCCTGGTTGGTGTAATTGTGTGGGACATTACATGTAGGGCCATAAACCTGGGACCTTAAATGTGATGTCTGCACGCACAGACCTCAGAACCTGAAGGCCAGACAGACAGTCTTAAGAGAGGAATAAGTGACTGTCAGCTAGAAGAGTCAAGTGTCATATGCTGGCTAGTTGCTCTTGGTTAAAGGTAGAGCTTCCTAGAATCTAGGAGCTAGGTGAGTAGTCCAATGTAATGCAGGGGAAGGTAGGAGGGACGGAATACTGCAACATGAAAGAGAAGGACTTCTATGGTTATGGTAAGATTTTACACAACTATTCTATGTCCTTCTGTTCCTATGTTGCAGTATTCTTACAGTGGGAGAGTACCACAGCTAGTTAGAGGTAAGGGTGGCGGTAGAGGTGGAAGGTTCCAGAAATCCATGCAGGATTGTCCTAGCAAAGCCTGCCCTGGCTCTGGAGACTAGATCTAGTTTGCAGTGTTTGGTGAAGGTGTAGATAGTGGACCAGGTGGTAGCTTCTAAAATGGAAGCTATATCCAGACCTTTGAAGAAGGCTTTTGAAGTAGCCATACCTCTAGTGGAATGAGCTCTCACTCCCTGGGGCAAAGGTGAGAGTAGCAAAAAATAAATGGATTTTCTGATCCATCCTGAAATAGTTTGCTTGGAAACTGCCTTGCCCATAGCCCTGGGGTGGTAGGAGACAAAAAGTTTTCAGATTTTCTGAAGGATTTAGTTTTGTCTAGGTAGAATCTAAGTTGTCTGTGCACATCCAGGGAATGGAGAATCCTCTCACTCTTGTTAGCTGGAGAGAGGAAGAAGGTAGGCTGGTGAACAGATTGATTTAAGGACAGCTCGTTTACCACTTTAGGCATGAAGGGTTAGTGCGCAAGGTCACCCTGTCCTTGTGGAATACAGTTTAAGGGGGGCAAGCCATTAGTGCTTGTAACTCTGACACCCTCCCAGCTGAAGTGATGGCAACCAACAGTACAGTTTTCCATGTACAGAGTTCTAAAGTAGCATTGCTAGCCGGTTCAAAGGGGCTAAGTGTTAGCTTCTCCAGGACAAAGTTTAGATCCAAGGGTGGCGTGATGCGTTTTCTAGGTGGTCTGATGTGTAAGATCCCTCTCAGGAAAAGTTTAACATCTAGCCTGGATAGTAAATGGGGGGTGTAGAACCAGGCAGGCAGATATGGCTGAAAGGTGTACTTTCACTGAGTAGTAAGAAAGGCCATCCTTAATGAGTTCACACACATATGCAAGGACTAGGGAAGGGTCAGCCTGACTGGGGTCCCTGTATTTACATATACACCATGTTGAGAATCTCTTCCATTTTGATAAGTATGACTTTCTAGTAGCAGGTTTCCTGGCCTCCCTCAGGACTGTAAGCACGTCCTCTGAATACTGGTGTCTAAAAGGTATTAGAAGTTTATCACCTTGAGTGTTAGCGCTAACATCTGTAGGTGAGGATGGATTAGGGTTCCCTTTTGTTGTGTGAGAACGTCCACCTTGTGGGGTGACTTGTGGTGATTATCCTTGGCTAGTGAGTGAAGTAGGGGGAACCAGTGCTGCCTTGGCCAGTAGGGGGTCACCAACAAAATTTTTGGTTTGTCCTTCCTGATTTTCAGTAGGACCTTTTGAATTACAGGGAAAGGGAAAAGGCATAAAGTAACAGTCCCTTCCAAGGAATGCTGAAGGCATCTACTCTCCAGGCTAGTGGGGAGTGATCCTTGGTGCAGAAATCGGTCAATTGTCTGTTCTGGGGGGAGGCAAACAGATTCACCTGAGGAGTGCCCCACCGGTGGACAATCTCTAGTAAGGTTTTCCTGTTCAGCATCCACTCGTGCTGTAGAGAAGTTGTTCTGCTTAGAAGATCTGCCTGTTTGTTGTCCTGAGAGGGTATGTATGAGGCCTGCAGGGACATGTTGCACATGGAGGCGATTTCCCAGATTTTTAGGGTTATTCTGCAAAGGAGGCAGGCTTTGGTTCCTCCTTGTTTGTTGAGGTGCCACATGACTGTGGTGTTGTCTGTGAATATTAGAAGGGGTCCCGGGTGGAGGGCAGGAAGAAAAGCCTCTAGGGCTAAGAGAACTGCAGTCATCTCCCTGACATTGATAGGTTTCTTTTGAAGGGCAGGACTCCAAATTTCCTAAACTCTGAAGTCCTTCTTGCAGGTTGTACCCCACCCTAGGTCTGAAGCATCTGTGAAGATGAACTGGTTTGGGGAGGGCATTTGGAGAGGCATTCCCGGGTTGAGACCGGTTTATTGAATCCACCACCTTAGCTCTGATTTGAGGCAGGGGAGAAAGGGGATTTGATTTTCTAAAGAGTGTAGGTGTTCTGACCACACGTTCTTCAGGTACCATTGGAACTTCCTCATATGCATTCTTGCAAAGGGAAGCATGGGAATGGTGGCTTCCATAAGGGCCCAGGAGTTGCAGGAATGGTCTTGCAGAAATCTGAGATTCCAGTAAAAGGTTTTGAAAGTGGAGCTTTTCCTGCAGGAGAAAGGCCCGCATTAGATTTGTCCTGGTCCAGCAGCCCAGAAAAATGTTTTCTTGCTGAGGGAGCAAGGAGGATTTGTTTAAACTGAGGGTGAAGCCCAGGTTTTGAAGAAGGGTGGTGGTGAACCTGAGGTGGTCTCTGAGATGGGATTCTGCCTCTGATAGAAGGAGAACGTCATCTAGGTAGGGGTAGAGTTGTATACCTTGGGTCCTGCAGTATGCAATGGCTGGGGCTAGGCATTTTGTGAATACTCTGGGTGCTGTAGACAAACCAAAGGGCAAGGCTGCAAAATGAAAGTGACAGCAGGGTCCAGAGAAACGTACAAATTTTCTGTTGGGTTTTATGGGGATATGGAGGTAAGCCCCCTTTAGATCCAGAGTGGCCATGAATGCCTGGTCTGGGATAAGAGGGAGGGGGGTTGGGAGGGAGAGCATTTTGAAAGAAGGCACTTCTAGAAATAGGTTCAGGAAAGATAGATCCAGTATAGGTCTCCAAGGACCATCTTTTTTGGGGACCAGAAAGAGTTTTGAGTAAAATCCTTTTCCTTCCTGCCCGGAAGGAGCAGGCTCTATTGTTCCTAGTTTTTGGAGGTCTTGAAGAATTTGTGGCAGTAGGTGGATTTGTTTTTTTTGGGGGAAAGAGAATGAGTTTTGGGATGGGCATTTCCTTCCAGGAAAGGAGGTATCTGTGTTGGATTATATTCAATACCCACTGGTCTGAAGTGATGGTTTTCCATATGGGTAAACAGTGGGCTAGGCGGGCTGACAAAGGCAGATGGGCAAGGTAGTCATGCATTGTTGGGTGCATTGCTATCCTGAAAAGACCGTCTAGGACTTGGTTGAGAGGTGGCAGGTCTGGAGAATGTTTGCCTTCTGGTTCCCCTCCTGTCCCTGGAGGATAAAGGGGTGGCACAGGAAGGGATTCTCCTGACAAATGAGGTTTTCGCAGGGTAGTTCCTGTTTGTTTGTCTTTCAGCTTTTTCCCGGTAAGGGGTTGCCACAGCGGAACTCCGGTCCGCTAATGATTGGCAGTAGATTTTTACGAAACGCCGAGGTGCCAGCTCGACGCCCAATCTTCAATGAAGGCACGCCCATTTACGCACGCATGTCTTTCAAACGCTACCCAACCGCGGGGAGGACATGCAGACTCCACAAAGAAGGCACTCCCAAGCCAAGCCGAGAATTGAACGGGAGAACCTCTTGCTGTGAGGTAACAACGCTACCGCCGTACCACTGCGGCTGTAATACTTTGGAATAGGGGACAAAGCAAATGCTTGATGTCCTGCAGTTCCTTGCTTTTCTCCTGCAGATTTTTAAAAAGCTCTGCAGACTGACTGTTTTCCAAATAAAAGGTTATGGTCTAAGGGGGCATCCATAATCTTAGTTTTAAAGTCTACAGGCAGAGGTTGTAGGAGCAGCCAGGAGCATCTGTGGTGGACGGAAGCAGAAGCAGTTGACCTAGCAGAGGCCTCTGCAGCATCATAACTGCACCTAATTGAATGTCTGGCTACCTGTGAAACCAGAGACAATTTAGATGTTATGTCTGCTTTGGTAGGGCAGTCAGGTGTGGCAGCCAGGAGATTAGTTTCTTGAGAGACAAGGTCCAATGCATATTTTACCATGTGTGTCTGGTAATTTATATCACGGAAGGCCAGGGTGGAAGAGGTGTAGAGTTTTTTACCAATCCTGCCCATGGTTTTGCTGTCTTTATCAGTAGGCAAAAGAGATGCAGAGGGAATAAGTCTGGATTGCTTGACTGGAGAGACAGCAATGACTGCAGGGTCTGCCAAGGAGTGTTTAACTAAGAATTATTGGTCATAAGGAACCTTATAAAACCTGTCTGGTCTTTTAGGTGCAGGTGGTTGAGAGTCTGGGTTTTTGGATGCAGAGGTAAAAGCATCCAGATAAGCAGGTAAGATTGGTGGGATGGCTGATTGGGAGGGAGACTCCACTTAAAGGAGTTCAAAATACCTCCTCTGGGTGTCCATCATCTGGGTAGTGTCCCATTTAAAGTACTCTTTCTTCTTAGTTATTGTTTCACCAAAGGTAATCTCCTCTGGTGGTGAGTCCCCTTCAATAGATTCCTCATCTGGTGAACAATATTCTAAAGGGGAGCCAATGTGGAATGCATAAGAAATGGACTCTTCAGAAGAAGAGTAGTAAGGTTCTAGTTCCTCCTCTCCTTCTTGGGTAGTCTGCAAAGGGACAGAAATGGCAGAGGCAGGCCTTGGGCTGAGCACAGGTATAGTGGAGGGAGTACAGCCTGTGGGCCTGAAGGCCATAAAGGCCTGCATCAGAGAGTTGGTGAAAGATTGCCAGTCAGGGACTCCTTCAGGGGGTAAGAGGCAGATGTTTACTTTTCTGTTTACATTTAGTAGGCATAGGTTTGGGAGAAGGCCTAGGTTCAGAAGGTTGAGTCTCAGGAATAGGAGTCTCCGAAGGCCAACCGACTATTTCTAGTTTCCCCCTCGACGTCAGTATTAACCAACGTCTGGGCTATCTCCATGGACGTGTAGGCCACAACTTCTGAAGTGGCTTCCTCGATGGGAGCCAAAGTAGTTGATTGTCAGACATCCCTCAACTCCTATACCAGAAGCTGGCAAGATGTCTGATGGCAGAGAGGCAACAGAAGCAGGCCTGGAAACATTGGCTTTTTTTCCCCTGGTGGTTCAGTCAGAGCAGCTGATTCGGGGTCCATTTTAAGCACAAGCTTTTTGAGACATTGGTTCTCTAAATATAAATTTAGTGCAGCCAGATGGCTGTGGAGGGTCTTCAGTATGAAAGACTGGCAAATGGAATATGCAGTATGATAGTGTTTCTTCCCAAGACAAAAGATGCAATAGTCGTGGGTATCCTTAGGCGGTATCTGACTCCTGCATATTGGCGAATATAAAATGCAGCTAACAAAGTTCAAAACAAAAAGAACGCAAGGTTTCCCCAATGGGGTACTTAGCTTTTTAGAAGTCTTCTAGAGTAGGAGCGAAGTGAAAAATGTGACATTGTCTGCGGCTGAAAAGTTCTGAGGCCTATACGTGCAGACATCACATTTAAGGTCCCTGGTTTATGGCCCTACGTGTGACATCCCATGCAACTACAGCAACCAGGCTTAAGCTTTTGTATAGGAGCTGATGTCGGGTTTCCTGAGGTGGGAAATCACAAAGTAAGAATACTGCAACATAGGAATAGAAGGACATGGAACGTTATGGTAAGACACAACGTCTTTATCTGATGTTGTTGATCTTCATCTATTCTTGGCTTGTGGGACAGAGTCCCCCACCTACCTTTGATCCTGGATGGCCTCAAGGAAGAATATTCCTGAGAACCATACAACCAAGAGAGTCTCTCCCCCACCCTGGAGACCACATCCAGTTTGCAATCAGTAATAAAGTTACATGGATTAGCCTACATTGCAGCTTAGCAAATTTCAGACATGGAGGCTTTGGAATGAAAAACAGCTAATGTCGCCATTGATCTGTTAGAATGTGCCTTGACTGGCAAAGGGAGCTTCATGTTACGTTTCTCGTAAATGAAAGAGATGCAATTTTTTGACCACTTGGATACAGTCACCTTGAATACTGGTTTGCCCAAAGTTGCACTGGCAAAGGACACAAATGATCAGTCTGACCATCAAAACAGTTTAGCTCTATCAAGGTAGAAACGTAATTGCCCGTGTACATCCAGAAGGTGCAGGCAGTACTCGCCTTTATTTGAAAAACTTGGAAAGAATACAGGCAAGTCTATAGACTGGTTGAGATTGGTCTCTGATATCATTTTAGGAAGGAAAGCAGAGTTCGTTCTGAGTGACACACTGTCTTTGTGGAAAACTAAGTATGGAGCTTTGGAGCATAAAGCTTGTAATTCAGAGACTCGCTTCATCGAAGTGACAGCTATAAGGAACAATGTCTTCCAAGAAAGGAATTTTAAATCACAAGCCACTGTGGGTTCAAATGGAGGTGGAGTAAGCGACTGTAACAACAAGAGTTAGATCCCATGGTGGAAGAGGATCTTTGAAAGGGAGCTTCAAGCAGATTGTACCCTTTAGGAAAAACCTTACAGAGTCTGTGACAAATTAAGGGTTGATCCCAGACACCATTATGGAAATTTGAAATAGCTGCTAGGATAACCCTGATAGTAGAAGCATAAGATCTTTTACTAAAAATGGCAGTTAGAAACTCCAGAATATTTTCTACTCATGCTGAAAAGGGATCTAGACCATTGTCAGAGGCCCAAATAGAAAATCTCCTCCATTTACTAAGGTAGAGACTCGGAGTGGATGGTTTGTGGGATGCCATCAAAATGTGTCACACTGGGAAAGGAATACCATTATGCCTGGGAACTACTGGAATTGTAGTAACCAAGCTGTTAGCTTGAGAGACTGAAGACTGGGATGTACTAGTCCGTGGGGGTGGGACAAGAGATCCAGAACTGGGTCCAGAATCCAAGGGTGGTGTATTAGATGAGGCAAGAGGAAGGGAAACTATAGCTCCTCAAACGAACTGCTTTCTTGAGAAAAAGAGGTATGAGAGGGAAGGGGGAAAGGCATAAAGGAGACCCGGGGGCCAATCTTGGAGAAGACTGTTCCTGGGGTACTTCCAATGAGGGGGAATTATGGCAAAGTAGCTTCTGCACTTGTTGTTCAGGGGTGAGACAAACAGGTTGCAGCAAAACTGGCCCCAGTGAAGAAAGATCTCCTTCGCTACTCTGGGGTTCAGAGACCACTCGTGAGGCATGAGGATGCACCAGCTTAGTTTGTCTGCAATCATGCTGGAGCTCCTCGGGATATGCTTTGCTGTTAGAAAGTGGTTGGAAGTTATTGCCCACTATCACACTCAAAGGGCTTTTCGACACAGTGGGTAGGACTTGGTTCCCCCCGGTTTGTTGATGTACCGGACTATTGATATATTATCCAACTGTATAGCTACTGTCCCTTGAGGTAAGGCAGAGCGAAATGCTTGCAACGCCAGAAGCACTGCTCTTAACTCCAGAACACTGATATGCAAACTGGCCTCGGAGGGGGACCAAGTGTCTTGGACTGTCTTCCCGAGATAATGCTCCCCCCCACCCCATCTGTGAAGCATGTGTGGTTACTATGGCCTAGAGCTGAGGGGTAACAAAGGGGAGACCTAGAAGAATCTCCTCTGAGTGCATACACCAGGATAGGCCATTCTTGCATCAACTGAATATGAAAACTAAATGGTTCATGGGGTGAGTTACTACAGTCCATTGATTTGCAAGTAACTACTGGAGAAGTCTCATGTAAAATCTTGCCAATGGAACCAAGGTGATCGCTGCCACCATGGAACCCAATGCCTGCAGAATCAGATAAGCATAATTTTTGTTAGAGCGAAGAAGAGAGAGGACCTGAGACTGAATTTTCTGTAGCCTGTGCAGTGGAAGCGATGCTATGCAAGAGAAAGTTTTGAAATGTGCTCCAATAAATTCCATGTCCTGTGAAGGGGTTAGCTGGGGCTTTAAAGGACTGACCATTATGCCTAACTGAAGGGCTAGTTTCAGAATGTAGTCCGTAGTTTGAAGTAGATGCCTGGTGGGAGCGGTCAGGAGCCAGTCATCTAAGTAAGAAACGCCCAGAATCCGAGCAGCCACAGATGTGCTATGACTGCTGCCATACATTTGGTGAACAACCTGGGGGCTGTGGTGAGACCAAAGGGCAGCACTCTGAACTGGAAATGACTGGCTCTCATTCAGAAGCAGAGAAACTTTCTTGAGTGTTTGTCCACCTTTATGTGGTAAAACGCAACTTGAAAGCACATTCAATCATCTTTCTCTCAGAAAGGGAGAACTGACTGAACTGTGACTATCTGAAATTTTGCATGCTGGATGAACTTGTTCAGAATACTGAGATCTAAAGCTGGCCTCCAGTCCCCTGTTTTCCTTGGCACTAAAAAGAAACTTGAGTAAAAAAGAAGTTATGTACTCACCATAACGTTCCATCTGAGTTGTTGTTCATTTGTCTTCAACCTGTGGGTTCCCGGATCCAGCATGGATCTGACATGGCCGCATATCCAGCATCTGATCCGAGCTCAAAGCTCCTACCCTACCCATAATGCCCCTGTCTCCTTCCTCCCTTCAGATCGAGTTTGCTGCCCAACTTAGCATCCACACCCGACCCAACACCTTGCCCCATACTAAATGTCTGCATAAGTAAAAAAGGAAGAGTAAGAGGCACCATGGAGGTGACCACATCCCCAGCTCGCCAGACCACCGCAAAGTCTGTGCAAGGCAGGGGGAAAGAGGGTGGGATGGTTGAAGACAAATGAAGAACAACTCAGATGGAACATTAGGGCGAGTACATAATTTCTTTATCTGAAGTTGTTGTCTTCATTTGATTTTCAACCTGTGGGACAGAGTCCCCAGCTATTAAACACCTGGGAGGCCCTCATGGAAGGATATTGTGGAGCACAGAGGAGCCAAAGGATGCCGTATTCCTGGATATGATGTCCAACTTATAATGCAAAATGAAGATATGAAATGAAGCCCAAGTGGTTGCAGAGCAGATATCATCTAATGAAACTCTGGACCAAAAGGCCACTGAAGTAGCCATAGATCTGGTGGAATGTGCCTTCACATGACCTGGTGGGGATAAACCCCTAACAGAATACACCTGAATAATACACTGGGAAATCCAATGGGCAATGGTGATCTTAGATACTGGTTTCCCCAAAAAAGGTTTAGAGAAGAAAATGAAGAGCTGGTCAGACTTACAAAAGGATTTAGTCCTGGCCCTGGCCAGGTAAAAACGTAACTGATCGTGCACGTCCAAAAAGTGCAATTTATACCCTCCCTTGTTTTGAAAATTTAGGAAGAAGTCCTGGCAGAAGTAATGGCAACCAAAAAGGCTGTCTTCCGGGACAGAAATTGCAGATCCACAGAGGCTGCAGGCTTAAAGGGAGGCAAAACTAGAGATTGTAGAACTAACGCAAGATCCCACGGCGGTGCTGGGTCCTTCACTGGGGGCCAAAGGTGCCTTTTAGGAAGGCTTTGCAAAACTTAGAGGATGTTAAGGAAGCCATATTATCACCTACATGAAAATTAGAAATCGCTGCAAGTTGGACCTTGACTGTAGAACAACTAGCAACTTGCTGAAAAATCCCTAACAAAAATTCCAAAACCGCAGAAACTGAGACAGTGAAGGGATCTAGGGAGTGCTGCAAAGCCCAGATAGAAAAACGTTTCCATTTGCTGGAGTAAAGCTTTCAAGTGTCCATTTGCTGGAGTAAACCTTTCAAGTGAAAGACTTATGAGCCACCACCAGGATCTTATTGACAGGGGAAAATAAACCAGGAGTCCTAACTATCAAGGGAACTGGAGTAGCCAAGCAGTGAGTTTCAGACTGCCCAGGTCTGGATGGGAAATCCCTGATGGATGAGAAACCAGACCCGGAACTGGATCCGACGTCCATGGTGGAGCCACCAGATTAGACCACAGAGAGGGAACCAGCCTGCAAGCTTTCTGAAGGAATTTTGAAATCAATGGAAGAGGAGGATAAGTATACAAAAGAAAGGGGAGCCAAGCATGAATCAGAGCGTCTCTGGGGGCTTCCCTCGGTGGAGGGTTCAGAGTGAAGAACTCGCTGCATTTTGCGTTGGAAGGAGAGGCAAAGAGATCTCAGCAAGATTGACCCCACTTGAGAAAGATCTGTTTCGCTACTGAAAGATTCAGAGACCACTCGTAAAGCATCAGGATAGACCTGCTGAACCTGTCTGCTAGAATGTTGGACCTCCCCAGAATATGCATTACCACCAGAAACCAGCTGCTGGAGATCGCCCACTCCCACACTTTCATGGCTTTGCGACATAGCGGATAAGATCTAGTTCTTCCTTGTTTGTTGATGTACCAGACCACAGACATATTGCCCTTCTGGATAGCAACTATCCCTGGAGGAAGATAGGTATGGAGAGCCTGCTACATTAGAAGCACCGCCCTCATCTCCAAGATGCTGATATGCAATCTGGAATCGTAGGGGAACCACATGCCTTGGACTGTCCTTCCTGAGCAGTGCCACCTGCCCACCCTAGTAGGAAGGTGTCTGTAGTCATCTTGGGCGAGGGGAAAGGCAGAAGAAAGAAGCGACCTGAACCAGGTCTGGGGAATGAATCCACCACAGAAAAGTGTCCTTGCATGCTTGAGAGTCAAACCCATTGGACCGCAAGGGCCCACTGAAGAACCCTGCATATGAAAACATGCCATAGGCAAGATACTGATCGTAGCCACCATGGACCCCAATGCCCTTAGTATCATCTCCGCTGTCATTGTATGAGCTTGAAGAATGCAAAGGACATGTAGCTTCAGAGATTGAATCATCTCTGACATAAGAAAGACTGGTTTGAATTGTGTTCAATCGAGCCCCAATGAAATCTAACACTTGAACTGGGGTCAGTGACGACTTGTTGAGAATTATGGTAATGCCAAACTGCTGGGCTAAGAGAAGTAAGGAATCCCTTGCTTGACTGAGCAGATGCCTGGAAGGGGCAGCAAGGAGCCAATCATCCAGGGCTGTGGTGAGAGCAAAGGGGAGTGCTCTGAACTGATAAAGATTGTCCCCAGCTGGAGGAGGAGGAGCCTCTGAGAGTGCCTGTCCATTTTGATATGGTAGTACGTATCCTGAAGGTCGATCAAGCACATCCAATCTTTCTCTTGCAGGAAGGGCAGGATACATAAGAGGGTAAAGCATCTGGAATTTCATCTTGACCACAGACCAGTTCAAGGTGGAGAGATCCAGACTGGATCTCAAGTCCCCTGTCTTCTATGGCACCAAAAAGAACCTGGAATAAATGCCTAACATGGACTGGTCTGGGGAGATGGGTTGGATGACTTGCTTTTCAGCAGCTTTGCAATTTCCAGTGCTGCGTCCTCCCTTTGCTCTGGTGGAACATGTGGTGTGAGAAAGGGGACTGAATAGCCTCTGGATATAATTTGCAACACCCAATGATCTTCCGTGATGGACTCCCACACTGTTAGGTGAAGCAATAGTCGACCCCCGACTGCTTCCAGAGACAAGCAGCCAGGCAACCCTTCAGGGTTGCTGCATGGGTCTCTCTGAGAAAGGCTCTCGAGACCCCTGATTTCTCGGACCCCCTCTGCATTTAGGGTGGCGTCTATCAAATGCCCCTCTGCCCTGGGTGAAGGAGAGTTCTGAATGTCCTGCGAATAGCTCTGAGATTTTCGGAACCACATCTTGGCCCCTCACTGATTTCTCAAGAAGGTTAGTTAAAGGGCCAAAAAGCAGATCCTGACAGCAGACAGAGTCTTGCCATCCTTCTCACTCCGAACTAAAGTGTCATGTACCAACTTCCCAAAAAGGGAGGAATCGTCATACTGGACATTCGTGAAAGATGCCTTAAAGGGTTCCGAAAAGGCACAGAGCTGGAGTCAGGCATGGAGCCTGATGACAACGCCTGTACCGGCCACTCTAGCGGTGTCCTTGGTTGCATGGGAGAGGAGACACATAGAGATGCTAGCAGTAGATGTCAAGGTTGCCATCCGAGAGAACACTTTCTTGCCTTCCACCGACATGGACCCAGGGGTAGACTCAGTGACCTCCTTGATCAGGTCTTGCTGCAGCCTAATCACGTGTGCCATAGAATTCAGCACACGCACAGAAAAGGTCAATGAATCATACACCCGCTTCTCAAAATGGTCCATTGTCCTGGACTCTTGGTCAGGAGGGGGGACCGTGGAGCTCTCCTGAGTGAGCTCCTTCTTAGTGGCACTGCCACCACCACGGAATCAACAGGGAATCCCTTAGTCCAATGTGTCCTGTCCAAAGGGGGACTCAAAACCTTGTCCAGGCATTTGGGGATGGGCTCTGCTGTGTCCAGTTGCTTCCACGCCCAAGATGTAATAAGATCTACCAAGAGATCTGCAGGAGGGGACGCATAGGAAGTAGAGGGTCCTACGCCAAATGCCTCCAAGAACACAGATTCATCCTTATTAGGTTTTTGGGCAGACCACCCCCCACTCTGGCATAGGATTTCCATGATGTCTTCAAAGGAAACATCCTCGTGGGGGTGACTTGGAGGGTGAGCCTTCCCCTTCCTCCAAATCGGTGTCTTCTGTGAGAGACTCCAGTGGGGAGTCCAAGTGTCTCCTTTTGCACGTATGCTTGCGAGGAACCTCTTCACTGGGGGTCTCTATGGAGGACTTGCCAACGTCTCACTGGTCTCAAGAGGAGCACCCTGGGGCAAAGAGGCCGCAGGCTGTCCCTGAGATGGTAGGATGGCTGGGTCTGCACCAGAAACAGAGGAAGCCAAGATGGACTACGAAGATGAGATCATCAAGGGTCTTGAAGTGATCGAGAAGACCCTCTCCACCATGTCAAAGGCCAAAGGGGAATGGACCTCCTGAGAAGGAACAAGGATCAGAGCCATAACCTTCTGACCCGACGGGGGAGCTGGAGCTGAACCTCCATGTGCCGAGATACCAAGGGGCAGGCTCGGCTCAGAGCAAACGCCCTCCCCTCAGATCTGGTGCCGAGGCTACATCTCCGAGATCCAAGCTAGCCTGAGCGGACCTGCTTAAGGCCATGGCCAGCGTCGAGGTAAAAGGTATCATGGGAGCCAACCCCTCAACAACGAGTGTCCTCAGATCAAAGGACTCCCAAACTGGAGGTCAGATCAGAGAAGGAGTAATGGGTATGAATGCACACTGCATGTCCCCCGCTCTGGAGGGAGAGGGGGCAGGCAGGACTCTCAACAACTATATCTGGGTGTAGATAAGGTCAGCATCATCCTATCCATCTCTGCTTCACAAAGGCTGCAGATGGAGTGAGAAAAGGAGGCCACAGACACTGGAATAGAGGGGCAGTGAGGAGAACCCTGAGCCAGTGACTGTGTTTGAAGCTCCTCTGGCTCTAGAAAGAACCAAGGGGAGCGGAGCTTCAGAGACTCCATCCTTGGAGCCAACCTAATCTTGGTTGGAGGGTCTACCTAAGCCGAGCAATCTTGGGGTCGCTTCTTGGCCCTGTCTTTGGTCTTGGTTATTTTGTCTCCGTTCCAGTCCTCTTAGCAGGAGGTTGAGTCCCAGAAGCTGGGGAGGACACCGAAGTAGAAGCCAGGGCAGAAGAGGCCTGTGCCCCGGTGGTACGAGAGAGAAGAAGGCCCTTCAAATTAACTTATTTCTCCTGTCCATCAGTGCCCAGGGATTAAACTCAACACAGATGGAACAGGAGGTATTCTAAATGGGCAGCCCCAAGACATTCAATGCATAGAGTGTGGCCATCAGCTGGACAGAGCTTATGGCCACACACTGTACATTTACGGAAGCCTGGTTGGGTGGTTTCAGACATACTCCAAACCACACGGCCTAATACAATCACTCACACAGACACACATGTAGACAGAACAGATAAAGAAAGTTTTTTTCTAAATGATGCAGAGAGTGCAAGGGGAGATACAGAAACAGAAAAAAGGGGGAAAGTATATTCAAAAAGTCACTTACCCAAAATGTTCAGCACAGTGCATGGAAGGCGATGCGGACATGAGCACGGCAAACGAGATCGGGGGGAGGAGACAAGGGCATTATGGGTAGGGGAGGAGCTTTGCGCTTGGATCAGATGCTGGATATGAAGCTGTGTTGGATCCATGCTGGATCCAGGAACCAACAGTTTGAAGATCAAATGAAGACAATAACTTCAGATAACCAGATCCTAGCTAGTCTGGTGGGACTTCTTGGATGATTCTTTTTTCTAGCAGCTTTTGTAATTCTATTGCTGCTTGAACTCTCTGACTGGGTGGAACATCAACGAGTCTTGCTGGGGATCTTGGGTAAAGAGTGAAGGAAATCAGATAACTTTTGGAAATGATCCTTAGCACCCCATCAGTGGTTGTGTGTCACCAGACATTTGGGTGCAAGAAAAATCTTCCCCCAACTGCTTCCAGAGGTAAGCAATCGGGGCCCCCCTTCAGGACCATTGATAGGGTTGACCAGAGAACAAATCCCTGGAACCCTGATTCTGCAGACCACTCCTGCATATGGGACGGCATCTTCCACTATAACTCCCCCCTCTGCCCAGAAGGGAGTCCAAGCCACTTGCATCCTGGAAAGGCTTCTGGGATTTCTTAAACCACATTTTACCACTCCAGGAGTGGAAAAATGTATGCCCACATCAGACAAAGTCTCTCCATCCTTTTCACACATACACAGAGTTTCCTTTACTTTGGGACCAAATAAGGAGGAACCATCAAAGGGTGCACTGACAAAGGAAGACGAATGGTTCCCCAAAATTGCACAGGCACATTCAAATGTGTCTCCAAATTGCAACACCTGAAGCTGTTCACCTGGTCGCCCCTTCAGCTGCATGTGCAATGAGCCTCATGGACAAGTTTGAAATAGACTCCAGGGTATCTAGCTTTGAGGCCACTTTTTCCTGGATCCCCTCTGCCAAAGCTCCTGCCAAGGTATCTGACAGCTACTTGACCAGATCCCTTTGGAGCCTTGTGAAATGTGCCAAAAAGTTCAAGGATCTGACAGAGAAGGTCAGTGATGCACAGACCCACTTCCCAAATCTGTTAATCGCACTGGGCTCCTGAGTCGGGGGAATGCACAGTACAACTTTCCTCTGCTAGTTCTTTTTTTGTGGCAGCCACTGCCACCATGGCATCTACTACCAAACTCTTAGCACAATGTGGTTGGTCTTCTGAAGCAGTAAGGATTTTGTCAGGTCTCCGGGGGACTTGTTCCACAGCATCAGGGGCCTTCCATGCCCACTAAGCAATTAGTTTAATCAAACAGTCAGTGGGTGGAGTCATCCAGGAGGTAGATGGGCGAGTAGCAATGGTCTGCAAGTACACAGATTCCTCCAAAGATGGGGTTTTGGACTTTCAATCACCCCTCTGTTTTAGGATCTCCAAAATGTCTGCAAAGAAGACCTTTCCGGGGCAACCATAGGGAACCCTCCCCTTCATCGAAATCCGTGTTCTCTGTGATGGATTCTTCAGGAGAATCAAGGTGTTTCCTCTTACACAATCTCTTCTGAGGGGGCTCTTCAGTGGGGACATCTGAGGAGGACTAGGAAGAGGGAGTACCTTTACAAGGCAAGTCTTGTGATTGTGGTGCACGCTTGTCCAGGGGTAGAGGTTGGTGGCTGAACTGAAGAACCTGGGGGGGTCACAGAGGAAGACTCCAATAACCCAGGAGCCACCTGAGATGAAGCAGTGGCTAAAGCCCTTTCCATAGCCTGAAAGGCAGAACCACCAGACGAGAAATCGGAGCCCGGAACCAAGACAAAAACTCAGAACCGGGGTCCTACCCCTCCCTGAGAGCCCCACCTGACAGACTGGAACCAAGGAAAGGTCCACCCCTGACAGAGCTAAAAAGAGACATGGTAGGCTCCATGGAAAAACTCAGAGCCAAATCAAATCCCCTGGGCATGACGGTGAAGACATGGTCCCGGGGACCCGCACCAAGGGAGTTAGGGCTAAACTCAGCGCTAAAGACAGAAGTGTTGTCAGTGCCAAAGCTATCAGTACCTGGGACACTGAAGTTGAAATCTCTGAAGCCTGCACCAAGGTTAGAGGAGGAGAATATGTAGGGGTGGACTGAGACAACCCCACTGCACAAGAAGGGAGAGGGGCTTCAGAAGAGGACAGAAGACCCCGGGCTGCCAAGAACTGATCCACCAACCTAACAATATTGACCTCAGAAAGACTTCTGGTGGAGCACATGGATAAACCAGAAGGCGATTCAGGTATCTCCATGAATGGACTGAGGAGCTGACCATGGAACGGGTCCAAAGATGGTGAACAGATACACTTGGGTTTTGTGGGTAACACTAATTATGGCACCGTCTGCCCCAAGGGTGAAATAAGCACTGAATTGGTCAGAGTGGCAGTCGACACGGACGTTGAAGCCATGGTCAAGGCTGGAGCCGTAGTTGCTATAGTAGGAATAATTGTTGTAGCCGGTATAGAAGGCACCAATGAAGTTTTCAGTGCCGGAGATTTAGTCTGCTCTGAGAGCCTCAGAACCTTAATTTTCTGTTCCGAAGATGAACCCTTGTAAGAGTGCTTATGTTTCTTGATAACCGATACTGATAGAGATGTTGGTAGCGATCAAGAGGACTTCAATCCAGAGGCTGGAGGTGACTTGTCAACCTTAGACAAGGCTTCTTCAAAAGGGGCTTTAAGGAGCACTTTGAGAATCAACTGATATTTCCATTCTGCCAGAGTTCGATTACTGAAACCTTGGCAGATGGAACATTCTATACTCAAATGGGGAACTCCCAAACAGTAGACACAAGATTCATGGTTGTCCGAGTTTGGCATCTTTCTGCTGCACTCAACACACTGATTAAACCCCGTAGTGAAGCTTTTTGGTTTCTCTGCCATGATCCTGACAAAACGCAGGAAGGCAGAAAAGGAGAGAAGAAAAAATGAAAATTAGATCTTCACTCATGCGAAAGGGAAAGAGGGAAAAATCTATCAATGATAGTAGACAAACTACCAATGGTAGAGAAAAAAGGGGAAAGACTACCAGCAATGGTAGGGAGAATTTACCAACAGTAGTAGGAAATGACAGTACACTCACAACAGGAGACCAAGATTTAATGGATAGGAAAAGTTTCAGTAGAAAAAGAGAATATATAAAAATATACTTTACTACACAAGAGATGTCCGACACGTCTTGTAGTGTGGCAAATGAGATCTGAGGTAATGTGGAGAGGTGCATTATGGATAGACTAGCAGTTCAAGAGATTTTTTTTGGCTGATGCGAGCTTTATAATGGCCAGATCAACCCACAAAATAAGAATAGATGAATACTGACATCATTAGATCTAATAGTAATAGAAGTACATCTATGATTGCACTATACAAAAATAGTGGAGTCATTAGGGCTATTATAAATAAAATTGGGCCATTTCTTTTAATGAAGAATTAAAGGGACAGTTGTAAATATTAAAACTAAGACGGACTCTACTTAACAAAACTATTATGTCATCAAATAACCCATGAATGGCAAAACGTGGGTCCTGCTGCTGCTGTTCCTTTAATGATGGCCCAACTGCCACTACAAGTTCTTATGAAAGAACAGTTCCTTGCCAAAGTAGATATGATTGTAAAACTGCAAAAACAGTTTATTAGGCAAATTGTATGACATGTGATGCTTTTTATGTGGGTAAAACACAGAGGCAATTGTTTGTTAGAATAAGGGAACACGTATGATATGAAAAGAAAAATATAAGGAATGCACTTTATAAATATTTAACAATATGGGATAATTTAAAAAATATATATTTTTCATATTAGAGAAAGTTCAGCCAATATTAGAGAAGGGCCATGGAAATCAACTTTAGAATACAAGGAATTGATATGATGCCATGTCATTACCAGGAGGAGATGTATCAATTAGTAGTGTATTAAAAAAATAAGCTATATACTCACCATATAATTTCATATGTGTTGCCCATTTTCATTCTTCCTCAGCTCTTGGGTTAGGATCCAATCCTCGGATCTGACTCAGCCACTTCTACAAGCTCATGGATCACTGAAAACTTCTGAGCACCTCCCTTTCCCACAATGCCCTATCCCCTAACATACCTCAGATCTTGTTTGCTGACCCTTACATCTGTAGAGCATTGAAGAAGAATAAAATAGTAGGATAAATAACAAAATCTGGGACTCAAACAAAGGAACAAGGTTCCGTCAGCATCTTCAATCCTTCCAAAAGACAACAAGGAGGGGGTTTAGTGGGAGGGAAGTTGAGGAAGAATGAAAATAGACAACACAGATGGAACATTATGGTGAGTACATACCTTCTTTCTGATGTTGACAATTTTCATTTGTTCCTCAATTCTTGAGACAGAGTCCCCAGCTACCTAAACCTTAGGAGGACTCTAAGGAAGGATATTCCTGAGTACAGCTAAGTCAAACGCTGCTCTTCTTCTTCTTCTAGAGACTAGATCCAATTTGCAATGAGCAATTAAAGTATGAGGATTAGCCCAAGTTGTGGCTGCACAAATATCATCCAGAGAAGATCTAGACAAAAAGCTGTATTAGTAGCAGCTATAGACCTACTGGAATGTACTCTTGGTGGCTTAGGTAAAGGCATGCCCAATTTATTATAAACAAAGGTAATACAATCAATCAGTCAACCATTTGGCTAATGTTACTTTAGAGACTGCTTTGCCAAATTTTGACTCAGAAAAGGAAACAAAGAATTGTTCTGTTTTTCTAAAATAATAGTTATGAACTTACCATATATGTATGTAACGGTTCCCATTCAGAAGCCTGAAACATCATAAGCCTGAAAATCAAAATCCTGAAACCAAAAGCCTGAAAATTCAGAATCCTGAAAACTCAAAATCCTGAAAGCCCAAAATCCTGAAAGACCAAAATCCTGAAACTCAAAATCCTGAAAACACAAAATAGACATACTGATGTCATTGTGGCTTTGCTATTGTTAGCCCTGTGGTGTTAGGTCATGCGTTGGGGTCAGGTAAGTGTGCGGTCGGTTTTATTTTAGGGTTAGGGGCGGTTTAAGTGAGTTAGGGTTAGGGCGCAGGTTAGGCATGTATGCAATAGTGACAAATATTGGGGTTAGGGGCGGTTTAAGTGAGTTAGGTTTAGGGCTGGTCAGGTGAGTGTGCGATAGTGACGGACCTTAGGGTTAGGGTTAGGGTCAGGGTCAGTTGGTAGATATTAGTATCTTTATAGTGACATATTAGCATTATTTGTGTTTTCAGGATTTTGAGTTTCAGGATTTTGGTCTTTCAGGATTTTGGGCTTTCAGGATTTTGAGTTTTCAGGATTCTGAATTTTCAGGCTTTTGGTTTCAGGATTTTGATTTTCAGGCTTATGATGTTTCAGGCTTCTGAATGGGAACCGTATGTAACAGCTTGAAGTACAGCAGCAAGAAGAGATCCACAACTGGCCACAGCACAAACACAGGTTTAATAAAAAATAAAACTCAAAACTCTAGCACCTCAGCTTACAGTCTTCCAGGAGTAATACAAAACACACAGCTTTACACAGACTTTATATAACACCATTCATCAATTAATTATTCAATTACATAGCAATTGTTTCCAATTAATCTCTAAATTTAAGCCTATAGGTACCATAGTATTGAACTTTAAAATATAAACAGATTCTTTACAAAGAAGTTTGTCCTTAATATCACATATTTCACCAATTTTCATAAAAACTTGCTCTAAAACAGAAGCTTTTAACAAAGAATGATCAGCGTTATGAACTGTTTTGAAATGCATTGCAACATTACTTTCTATTTTACCATTCTTTATCTCTCTTATTTGTTCCTGTATTCTTACTTTAAATTTCCTTCTGCTTTCTCCTATATAAAATAAATTACAAGGGCAGCTGAGAGCATATATTATCCCCTTCACTGTTACATGAAAAGCTACCACCAGGAGAAAACTTAATACTATTTATTTTCTTAAAATGTGTAAAACAGAAACATATAGAGCAACCACCACAAGGGCGAGTGGCCCTCATGGCAGGAATTATGTGCAGCATCTAATTAGGCATAGAGAAACAGCTAGAAACCAAAAAATCTTTCAAACTTTTTCCTTTTTTGTAGGAAATGCAAGGACTATTTGCTATTACTCTCTCCAATTCAAAGTCCTGAAGTAAAAATTTCCAACAGCTATGTAATATTTTATTAATCCTATTGCTCAGACTATTATACACTGAAACAAAATATATCTGATTTTTGCAAGATTCAATATTATTCCTTTCTCCATGCATGACATTTTGACACTAATTTAACCCCAGTCTAAATGCTACAACTCTTTGTAAAGACTTCTTAACTACACTGTAGTTATAACCCCTATTAATAAACATGTAAAAAGTGTACCTGCACTCTCTTACAAAATCCCCCCATCACTACAAATTCTGTGCATTTGAAGAAACCGGTGGGGGCATTAAGACATCAGTACATAGGAAATTTGCAGATAATTTCCATTTTTTGCATGGGGCTAGTTTTCATCCCCAACATTTGCTGGAAGCCCTACCCCATGGAATTGGAGAGAATAACAGCAAATAGTCCTTGCATTTCCTACAAAAAAGGAAAAAGTTTGAAAGATTTTTTGGTTTCTAGCTATTTCTCTATGCCTAATTAGACACTGTAAATAATTCCTGCCATGAGGGGCACTCGCCCTTGTGGTGGTTGCTCTATATGTTTCTGTTACAAATTTTAAGAAAATAAATAGTATTAAGTTTTCTCCTGGTGGTAACTTTTCATGGAACAGTGAAGGGATAATATATGCTCTCAGCTGCCCTTGTAATTTATTTTATATAGGAGAAAGCAAAAGGAAATTTAAAGTAAGAATACAGGAACATATAAGAGAGATAAAAAAATGGTAAAATAGAAAATAATGCTGCAATGCATTTTAAAACAGTTCATAACACTGATCATTCTTTGTTAAAAGCTTCTGGTTTAGAGCAAGTTTTTATGAAAATTGGTGAAATATGTGATATAAAGGACAAACTTTCTTTGTAAAGAATCTGTTTATATTTTAAATTTCAATACTATGGTACCTGTAAGGCTTAAATTTAGAGATTAATTAGAAACAAATTACTATGTAATTGGATAATTAATTGATGAATGGTGTTATATAAAGTCTGTGTAAAGCTGTGTGTTTTGTATTACTCCTGGAAGGCTGTAAGCCAAGGCGCTACAGTTCTGAGTTTTTTTATTAAACCTGTTTGTGCTGTGGCCAGTTGTGGATCTCTATGTACTTACCATAACTTGGTATTTGTGTTATCCTTAGTCACCATTCATCATGTATGGGTCCAGGATCCGACATCAGATCCGAGCCGGCAACAGTTAGACAACAGCTTAGCTCAAGCTCCTCCCCTCCTATAATGTTGTGCTGCCCTCTAACCCCAAAGATCGAGTTTGCCCTGGAGAAAGAAGACAAAGTAGACCTGCCACCAGGAAAGTCCAGCTAATTTCCTGCCAATCCCTCAGGAAGGAGGAAAGGAGGCTGGGATTGTGATGAAGGGTGACTATGGATAACACAGATACCAAGTTATGGTAAGTACATAGCTATTAATCTGATGTTATCCTAGTCACCATTCATCACGTATGGGTCAGAGTCCCCAACTACCCAACATTCTCAGGTGGCCTCAAGGAAGGACGTGCCGAAGAACATTGGAGCCAAAGGAAGCCCTTCCTCTAGAAACTAGGTTGAGCTTGTATTGAGTAATAAAGGTATGAGGGGAAGATCAAGTTGCTGCTGCAAAAATGTCATCCAAGAATTGACAAGCTGAGAAGGCAGCTGATGTAGCCAATGACCTGGTACAATGTGCCCTGACTGGTCCAGGCAAAGAAGTACCACAGGAGGAGCAGATATAAAAGATGCACTGAAAAATCCAATGCAAAATAGTAACTTTGAAACAGCTCAGGCCTTCCTGTTGACTACAAAGGCCACAAACAATTGGTTAGAGAGGAAAAGACTTAGTTCTGTCCAAAAAAAAAGAAAACAAAGCGGTCAGTGAACATCTAAGGTATGCAACATGTATTCCCCCTTGTTAGAATAAATGGAAAAGAACAATGGAAGTTGTATAGACTAACTGAGGTTTGCTTCAGTGGCCACATTTGGCATAAAGGAAGGATTGGGTCTCAAGGCCACTCTATCTTCATGGAATATCAAATAAGGAGGCTTGTCGGTAAGGGCCTGCAATTCTGATACTTGTTTCGCTAAAGTTATTGCCACCAAAAAGGCAGTATTCCATGAAAGAAATCTGAGATCACAAGATGCAGCAGGCTCAAAAGGGAATTAGAGATTGCAGTACCACAGCAAGATCTCACAGTGGAGAAGGACCCGTGACTGGGGGAAACAACAAAAAGACACCTTTCAAGAAAGCCTTGCAGAGGCGAGAAGAGAAAGTAGGTTCTTCATTAAGGTGAAAATTAGAAATAGCTGCCATTTGGACTTTAATCGTAGAGATACTCGAGCTCTCCTGAAAGAGGAAAGCCAGAAAAAGATGTGTGTCTGAAAATGGAGCTGAAAATGGATCCAGATACCAACCTTCAGCCCAGATACAGAATTTCTTCCACTTACTTCTGTAGACTCTCTTGGTAGAAGATTTCTGAGAAGCAAGAATAATGTCCTTCACAGGAGATGCAAGCCTGAACTTAGCAAGAATCACTGGAATTGGACAAACCAAGCTGTCAGTTGGGGGGGTCTGCATATTTGGAAGTGGAAGGAGTGCTGGTTGAGAAATCAGATCCAGAACCTGATTGACCACCCAAGGGAAGTGCTTCAGATGAGAGACCCGTAGAAGGAACCACACCTGTCGAGGCCAGAAGGGGGCAATGAGGATTAACTGTACCTTGAGGCATCTTGCTTTCTGAAGAACTCTCGGAATTAGTGGTAAAGGAGGGAAGGCATAAAGAAGACCCGGAGGCCAATCATGAGCCAGAGCGTCCCTGGGGGACTCCCCTTCTGGGGGGGGGGGGGGTCAGGGTGAAATAGTTGCTGCATTTGTGGTTGAGAGGGGAAGCAAACAGATCACAGCTCGGTTGGCCTCACTGATGCAAGATCTGCTTCGCTATTAGCAGATTCAGGGACCACTCGTACGGGGTCAGAATGGCCCTGCTCAGCCTGTCTGCCAGCACACTGGATGCTCCAGGAATATGTATTGCAAACAGAAAGTTCCCCAAGGACATCACCCCACTCCCAGACCCTCATGGCCTTGTGACAAAGCAGATAAGTATGTGTGCCCCCTTTGTTTACGTACCACATAACTGCCGTGTTATCTGTGTGCACTGATATTGTCCCTAGAGGAAGGCAGTCCTGAAAGGCTTGCAACGTAAGGAGGACTGCTCTCATCTCCAGAACACTGATGTGCAGTTTGGTCTCTGACTGGGACCACATTCCTTGGACAGTCTTCCTGAGAAAGTGCCCCCCCCCAGAGGGAAGTGTCTGTGGTCACCGTGGCCAATGGAGTGGGGGGAGAAAAAGACCTGCCCACTAGGAGGTCTGGAAAGTGCATCCACCACAACAGATGTCGCCAGCATATTGGAGTGAGCTGTATAGGAACTGAGAGAGGATGAGAAAGAGCAGACCATTGAACTGGCAGGGTCCACTGCAGAACTCTCATGTTGTACCTGGCCAGGTGAACCAGATAAATGGCCGCTGCCATGGACCTTAAGACTCTCTGAATGAGTGATACTGGAGGACGAGTTTACTCCAGAACAGATTATACATAAGACCAGATAAGAAGCACTCATCGGAGAGGAAGGGCTGCAATCTCTGCAATCTCTGAAACGCTATCCTACTGAGTGCCAATGAGCTCCAGATGTTGAGAAGGGGTCAAAGAAGACTTGGCAAGATTAACTGCAACTCAGATTGAAAAGATGAGGAAGAAACTGTGTGGCCTCCACCACTCGATGCTCTGTGGGAGCTGTGAGGAGCCAATCATCAAGTTAGGGAAACACCTGGAATCCTTGCAGCCTGAGATGAGATGCCACCACTTCCATACACTTGGTGAACACACAGGGGGCTGTGGTGAGTCCAAAGGGCAGGGCTCCGAACTGAAAGTGATCGGCTCCTATGAGAAAGTGGAGAAGTCTCCTGGACTGCCTGTCTATTTTGATATGATAGTATGCATCCTGGAGATCCACAGAGCACATCCAGTCATTCTTGTGTAGAAGGGGCACAACTGACTGTACAGTAACCATCCAAAACTTCGACTTCTTGACTGAGAGATTTAACTGACTGAGGTCCAGAATTGGACACAGGTCCCCCTGTTTTCTTGGGTACCAAAAAGAAGTGGGACTAAGTTCTGGATCCTTTTTGTCCTGTGGGGACCTTTTGAATGGCTCTTTTTAGAATGAGGTTGGCCACCTCTACACAGGCTCTCTGTGACTGGATGGCATGTCAAAGAGAGTTTCTTGGTGAAGGGTCGGAAAAGGGAATATAGTAGCACCTAGATAAGATTCTTAGCACCCACCGATCAGTTGTGATGTTTGCCCAGGCCAAAGGGTGCAAAGATAAATGGCCCCCGACTGGCTCCAGGGAAGGACAGTCAGGCAGCGCTTCAGGAGCACTGAAAAGGCTTCTCAGAGAAGGGTTCTCTGGAGCCCTGGTTTTGCGGGCCTCCTCTGCACCTAAGGCAGCATCGACCATTAAACTCTCTTCCTCGTCCCCTGGAAGAGGAGTCTTCTTGAGCTTCCTGAAAGGAGGACTGACTTACGGACTCAAATCTTCTTACTCCCCAGTTGGGTCTTGGAAAAGGGCCTGTGAGGGTAGAGAACTTGATCCCTATGGCTGACAGTGTCTTCCCATCTTGCTCACAGCAGGTTAAAGTTTCCTTTATGGTTGGTCCAAAGAGAGTTTAACCATCGAAGGGATCGTTGGTGAATGATGCCTTAAAGGCCTCCGCAAGCCCACATAAGTGAAGCCAGGCATGATGCCTAATTGCGATGCCTCTGCCTATCACCTGTGAGGTACCTTCTGCTGTGCTGGATATCAACCACATAGATGAATTAGCTATAGACATAAGAGTGGCAAGTTTGGGAGAAATAGACAAACTCCTCCGCCAGCATGGACTCCGGCAGAGAAGTGGTAAGCTCCTTGATCAAATTCCTCTGAAGATGGGTAAAATGTGTCAGGTAATTTAAGGCTCGCAGGGTGAATGAATCCAATGCGAACACCTGCTTCCTGTTATCTGTCAACTGCTCTCGACCTGCAAATGGGAGGATGGACAGATGAACTCTGTTCTACCAGCTCTTTCTTGGTGGTGACAGCTACCACAACTGCTTCAACCAGAACTGCCTTGGACCAAAAGGGCTTGTTGGAAGGGGACTCAAAAACTTATCCACTCTCTTCAGCACTGGCTCCACTGTGTCGGGTTCCTTCCATGCCCTGCTGGCAATGAGATCAATTAACAGGTCAGCAGGAGCAGACACCCAAGAGGTAGATGGGCCCATTCTGAAAGCCTCCAGAAAGACTGATTCCTCCGAGGATGGGAGCTGGACAGGCCAACCGCCCTTAGCCTTAAGGACCTCCAGGATGTCTCCAAAGGAGACATCATTGGGCGTCAACCTTGGGGACCCATCCCCTTCATCGATATCAGTGTCCTCCATGAGAGACTACATTGGGGAGTCAAGATGTCTACTCTTATATGTCCTCTTCTAAGGCACTTCCTCCAAGGGAGGCTCTGGGGAAGACTCAGAAGAGGCAGGGACCCCAACAGGGTTAACTCCCACCAGAAGGCTAGATCAAACGGGCTGACCAGGAGCAGGATGAGAGGGCCCACTCAAAATCTGAGGCTAGGATGGAGCCTGGTGAGCAAGGGAAGCTACTCTGGTAGCAGAGAGAGTTCTTTCCACCATCAGGAACATGGAATGACTGGACGAAGCCCCCTCCCCCTTGGACAATACCACAAGGGAGGAAGGAGCAGACCCCACCAGGACCTCCAACCCTCCGTATAAGGCCACACCAGAGATATCAAGAGCAGAAGCACAGAGAGGCAGAGAGCGGTCCAAAAGGCCCGGACCTGAACCTGCCCCCACGGACTCTGGGGTGACAACCCAAATCTGTGGCCCCACCTGCCCCGAGGGAGGAACAGCAGAACTAGCCATAGACTCTGATGGGGTAGGGACAAAGGGTGTCCTGGAAACCCCCACCGCTTCCATGCACAGCTCCGGCTCCCTTAAATCCAAACCCTGCCAGGTTGGACGAGGAGAAAATAACCAGGGAGTAGGAGAAGGATCCCTGGTCCAATGGGATGGGAAAGCCAAAAAACACAACTCTATTTGAGCTTTTAAGAAGGACCACCTCATCTTGTCCATATCAGAAGAAAGGATGCTCCTGGAAGATCAAGAAGAAATAGTGGACCTAGCTGGAGATCCGTGCCGGGATCCTGAGGGTCTTCTCTGAAAGTCCGGTGAATGGCTCCTTCGCTAAGGGGTAAACTAATGGTCCCCTTCCAGAGGCTCCATGGGAAGGTCCTCAACAACAGGATCTCACACGGGTCTTGGATCTGACCTTATTGGATCTGAGGAAACAGAAGGATCTGTGGACAGGGGTCTTTAACCCCTCGGATCAGACAGAATCACATCCATGACAGAACTACTCCGACTCTGATCTGAAGGCCTCAATCTCGATTCCTTGGATCTGGCAGTTGACTCTGAGTTCCTCAGACTGGAGGCCTTGGATCCGGGCATCAACACTCTAGAGAACTTTGGATCTGAGACCTTTGATCAGACACTGCCAAGGCTGGAGTCAGATCTGGGGATTTGGGATCTGACAGCCTGGACGTTTTACTTGGAACCTTCCCCAGAAGAGGAAGAAGTTGCCTTTCTCTTGCGGTCAGAGGGGCCCAACTTGGTCAACGGCTCCTTGACCATGGGACTCCCCTGAACCATTCCATTCAGAAGCAATTTATTCTAGTGCTCAACCAGGGCCCTGGAGTTGAATGCGGCACAAGTGCCACATTCAACCTCCAGGTGGCCGGCGTAGAGGTAGTAGAGGCACTCCTTGTGCGTGTCAGAGACAGGCATCTTCCAAATGCATGAGGAGCACCTCTTACATCCTAAAGGCTTGTCTGACATCTTGAAACAGCCAAAAACACAAAACCAAGTCTGAAGGAATGAGCAAGAGGGGAGTCAAGAAACCTGCCACAGTCCTTAACCAAAAAATCCATCCCAAAACACACAGTAACCTAAGCTACAGAAAACCAAAGAAAATTTGTATTACAAGAAAAATTTCTTCACAAACTTTAACACTGGAAAAAGGGCACCAAACACCAAACAAATGGGAGGGGTAAAGCAATGACTGTTGACTCACTCGGAAACTATAGGAGACCAGAGCCAGAAGAAACTAAGAAAGAATGAAGAAAAAGAGAACCAAAAAGATAATCTTACTTTTTTTTTTTAACTGGAATCCCAGACGAGCTAAACAATCTGCATCTGTCTCTAATGGTGATAAATGAGATCAGGGGGTTAGAGAGCAGCACAGCATTATGGGAAGGGAGGAGCTTGAGCTAAACTGTTGTCAAAGTGTTGCCGGCTCGGAGCCGATGTTGGACCCTAGACCATACGTAATGAACGGTGACTAGGATAACATCAGATTTTTTTGTTCTATGTATGTAAAACTGTAATTGTCTGTGAACAACAGAGAGGTGTAACATGTACTCTACTTTATCTGAAAAATTTGGAAAGAAGACTGTCAGGTTGACAGTTTGATTGATATTGGACCTGACACCACCTTAGAAAGAAAGGAAGGACAGGATTTGAAGGATACTCTATCTTTATTAAAACGCAAATAAGGGGGCTTAGAAGACAAGACCTGTAATGCTGAAGCTCTTCTGGAAGATGGTAATAACCACTAAAAAGATAGTTTTCCAGGTTAAAAATTTTAGCTCAGTTTTAGCTGAAGGTTCAAATGGAGACTGTGTTACATCTTGCAAGACTATGTTTAAATCCCAAGGGGAGTAGGATCTTTAACTAAGGGTCTAAGAAAAGTTCCTCTTAGGCTCTGCAAACTTTGGAAGACGCTGGAGATGAGATATTTATTCCTATATGAAATTTTGAAATGACAGCTAAATGTACTCTTACAGTAGAATTGCTAGCTCTTTCATTGAAAATTGAGGCTAAAAATTCCAAAACTTTAGAAATATAGTGGAAAAGGGATCCAATTATTTTTGCTGCACCCAAATTACAAATCTTTTTCCATTTGCTTTTGTAAAGTTTCTTAGTGGAAGCTTTGAGGGATGATAAAAGTATGTGATGGATCGGGGAGGAGAGCCTTGACTGTCTAGCAATCAACAGAACTGGAGAAACCATGTAATCAACTTTAGTCCTGGAATGTATGGGTGAATTGAATCTGCTGGGTGAGACAAAGTCTGGATTTGGATCCAGCTTCCACAGAAGACAAAAAAGATGAGGCCAAAGAAAGGGAAACCAAATTTGACACAGCCAATAAAGGGCAATTACTGTGCTCTTCAATCGAGATACTTTCTGAAGAAATTTGGGGATTGGGCTAAAAGGGGATAGGCACAAAGGAAACTGGCGGGCCAATCATGAAATAAAGCAGCTCTCGTTAACTCCCCTGGTGGGAAGATGAGGGCAAAGAACCTACTGCACTTGTTGAGAGGGGGTGCAAAGAGATCGCAGCACAGTTGGCCCTCATCGGTGGAATATGTTCACCACCACCTTCATGTTGAGAGGTCACTCAGAAGGCATTAGAATATAAGGGCTTAATTTGTCTACAATCACAGTAGTTTTCCCCGGAATGTTTCCCTGGAATGTGCATTGCTATCTGAAATCGACTGGATGAGATCGCCCATTGCCACACTCTCAAAGCTTCTCAACATAGGGGATGAACCTTGGGCCCCCCTTATTTGTTGATGTACCAGACCACTGATTTATTTTCTATCTGAACTGTAATAGTCCCTGTGGGGAGGGCGTCTTGGAAGGCCTGCAATGCTAGGAGGATAGTTCTCATTTCTTGGGCATTTAGGGACCAATGCCTTGGACTGTTCTTCCCAAGAAGCGCCCCCCCCCCCACACACACACACACACACAATCTAGGAGACATCTATGGTCATTATGGCCTTGGGTTGGGGGAGAACAAAGGGAAGACCTTGTATTTGACTGGAGTGTATTCACCACAGGAGATAATTTTTGCAAGCCTGAGTTATTTTGATCTGACTGGACAAGGAATTGTAAAGAATGGACCACTGAGCTGCCAATGTCCACTGAAGAATTCTCATATGGTAGCCTGACAACCATACCAGGATGATTGCTGCTGACATGGATTCCAAATCTTGAAGGATTAATCAAGCTGAGAGAGAAGAGTTTTGAATGATCTTTCAGACCTGGAACTGAATAACCTGAACTCCTGACAGGGGGAATGGAGATGCTGTTTGAGTGACTGTGCTGAGTAAGGCACCAAGAAATTCCAATGTCTGTGTTGGTTCCAGATGAGATTTGTTGTAAATGATTGAAATGCCCAGATGGGACCATAACTGGAGTATGTAATCTTAGCTGGAGTCAGTGGATACCTAGTTATAGTGATTATGAGCCAGTGGTCTAGATATGAAAACACCTAGAATCCCTGCAATGCCAAGTGAGCTACCACTACTGACATACATTGGTAAATTCCCTGGAGGCTGTGGTAAGACCTCTGAATTGGTAATGATTGGACCCCAGCCAGAAGTGTAGATATCTCCTGGATCATCTGCTCATTTTGATATGATAGTATGCATCTTGAAGATCTATTGAGCACATACAGTCACCCTTGCGCAGAAAAGGCAGAATGGACTGAACCGTGACCATCCAGAACTTTGTGTATTTAAGTGACTGATTTAGGTTGCTGAGATCCAAAACTGGTCTCCAGTCCCTTATTTTTTTTGGCACTAAAAAGAATCTTGAGTAAGTTTTGGACTATTTCTGGTTTGGGGGGGACCTCTTTGATGCCTCTTTTCTTGCAGCTTGTTTATTTCTAGTGCTGTTGCTTCCCTCTGACTGGGTTTGACATCGGGGATCTTTAATGGTACGATATAAGCTCTGGATATTATCCACTGTACCCATGATACTTTTGTAATTTCTAACCAGAGTATCTGGTGCACGGATAAATGAACCCTGACTGCCTCCAGAGATGGACAGTCGGGCCTCCTTTCAGGAGTGCTGGTAGGACCTGTCAGAGAAAGCATCTCTAGGATCCCTGATTTTGCAGACCTCCTCTGACGTGAGGGCGGCATCTTCCATTAGCGTTTTCCCCCCTCTTCCCCTGGGGGGACAGTCTCCACATGGATCTTGGAAGGGACCCTGGGATTTCTTGAACCACATTTTTGACCACCTTTTGTTGATTCCTAGAAAAGGGTTGTCAAGGAGGTCGAAAACACATGCCCAGCAGACAGGGTTTCACCTTTCTGCTCACAACTAGAGAGAGTGTCTTTCAGTCTGGGACCAAATAAGGAACTTCAGTCAAACTGAGTATTGTCAAAGAAAGCTTTGAAGGGTTCCACGAAGTCACACAAGTCCATACAGGCATGCCTTCTGATGGAAATGCCTGAACCCTCTGCCTGTGAGGTACCTACTCTGCTGCATGAGAGATGAGCCTCATTGATGAATTGGGAATGGACTGAAAGGTAGCCATCTGTTAGGAAACAGTGCTCTCTGCCTCGTTGGATATGGTCCCAGAGAGGGATTTGGAAAGTTCCTTAATCAAATCCCTCTGGAGTGCTGTGAAGTGTGCCAATTAGTTCAGTTACAAACAGCAAAATTCACTGAAGCATAACATGTTTCCCAAACCTGTCCAACACTCTAGACTCCCTGTTAGGGCAATGGACAGAGGAACTTTGTTCCGCTAGTTACATTTTTGTGGCTGCCGCTACAACCATGGTATTAACCAGTACTCCCTTACTCCAAAAAATTCTGTCCTTAGGTGGTGCCAGGATCCTATCTGGTCTCTTGGGGATTGGTTCAATGGTATCAGGTTCCTTCCACTCTCGCCAAGAGACCAAATCAATGGGCTCATTGGTGGGCAGAGTCACCAAGGAGGTAGATGGGCCAGCATTAAAAGCCTCTAGGAATACAGACTCTTCTTGGGAAGGGTTGTTAGAAGACAAACCACCCCTTTGCTTTACGAGTTCCAGAATGTCGCCAAATGAGACATTGGTAGGTGGTTATCTTGGGGGCCCTTCCCCCTCACTGAAGTCAGTATCATCTGTGACAGACTCTTGAGGAGAGTCTTCCTTTTGCATTTTTTCTTCCTGGGAACTTCTTTAGTGGGATGTTCCTGAGAAGTGTCGGAAGAAATCAGTATATCCTGTTGGACATCCTGGTGACTAACAGACTGTTCCAGTGATAAGGATGACTGAGGCTCAAGATACAGATACAAATGGGCTAGGGTGGCTGGAGCCAAAGAAGGTGGAGAAGTCTAAGCTTTAGGAGTAGAGAAAGCTCTCCCCACTACTTCGAATGCAGAATGCTTTGGAGAAAAGGATCAATGGCTCCAAAAAAGCATGCTTATGGGCCATAAGCTCTCTCTTCCTGGAAGTTAGAGCCAAGCTCTCTAACCCAAGGCTCGTGGGGAAGAGACAGATCTGACAGCTTCAGAATAGGCTTCAACACCTCGGATACAGCACTGACGCTACAGCTCTGAGAGTCATCCTTGGAGCTGGTCCACTCAGTGATGCCACCAGAGTCGAAGATACAAATATCTTTGGTTCCAATGTGAATAACTCCGGAACCTTTGGATTCAGTGACTCCGATGCCAGAGGCTGGATTGGAGAAGGAACTAATGGGGGGGGGTTGTACTAATAAGGGTCTCTGAACCTGATGGGGTTGGAGCAGGGAGAACCCCCATTTGAATCTGCATCGAGAGGAACTTCCTCATGATCAGTTTCAGTCAGACATTTGGAAGAACGTATCGAAGATGCTGTCAATGAAGGTCTCAAATGATGATGTCTCAGAGACTGCTCCAAGAAGGAGGAAGGTAGCCTAAAGGAAACTGGATCTGGGGCCAAAACAGGCGATCAGATCCAAGGAGATTTTTTCTGTTCCGGTCTTCGGATCCAATGAGTTTGGACCTGAAGTCGTAAAAAGTTTCGAAGAAGGTTCAGAATCCCGATCCCAGGGAGTGGTTGATTTGGGGGGGGGGACATGTCCTGGAATCCTTTGTTTTTCATTTTTTAGGGCTTTGAGCCACAGATGATGTTGATGTAGACAAAGATTTAGAGGGTAGCAAACCAAGTATTAATTTGCTTTTTCTGTCTATAAAGGCCATAGGCTTAAAGGCCTTACATATATCACAACTGACATCAAGATGTGATGGGCCCAAGCAATTCACGGATTTGGAATGCACTTCCAACAAAGGAATCTTGTGGCCACAAGCTATACATTTCTTGAAACCCAATGGTTTCTCAGACATTATTCCAAGGTAAAAGGAAAAAAAAGGGGGGTACTTAAAAAAAAACTTTCCTTCTTTAAGGAGGAGGAGCAGTTAAAAAATATACCAACAGTGGTAGCTACAGAAGTGGGAAAAGTACAAAAAAAAAAATCAGCAATGGTAATTAGGAGGACACAAGTACTTAAGAAATTTGACTAGGAAAAGGGAGGAAGCGCAGTAAGAACTACAAAGATTATAGAAAACAAAAGTTAAAGTTATATTAATAGAATCTCACTCAGTACCCAAGTCACTAAAAACTCGAGAGAAAAACAGTGACCACATCCATATGCTAAGGCTGCAAATGAGATCAGAGGTATGTTAAGGATGAGGGTATTATGGGAAAGGGAGAAGCTTGAGAGTTTTCAGTGATTCATGATCTGGTAGAAGAGTCCAAATCGGAACAGAGGGTTTGATCTGAACTCAAGAGTTGAGGGAACAAATGAAAACTGACATCAGATCTTAGGGCAGCTAAATGCTGAACTTTGAAAACAGTTTTTGAAGGTATAAGCCATTAGTTATTTTATATCTATCTAACTGGTTATTTAAAATTCTTGAAAAACATAGTAAAAGGTAATGCTTTATTGGCTTTAAATACTGACGCTGTTGTCAATTTGAATATTTTTGAAGTGGGCATTCCTAGACTGCAGGCACCAATAGTACATTTCATTTTAGTTGATTAATCAAAATTATTCTCTTTATAATGGCTTTTTCTCATGCCACGGTGGTGCAGCGGTAGCGTTGTCACCTGACAGCAAGAGGTTCTCCCGTTCGATTCTCGGCTGGAGGCCTTATGTGTGGAGTCTGCATGTCCTCCCTGTGGACGAGTGGCATTTGAAAGACATGCATGAATGGGCATGCCTTCGTTGAAGGTTGCGCGTCGAGCTGGCACCTCGGCACCATAAAAATCTACTGCCAATCATTAGCGGACTGGAGTTCTGCTGTGGCAACCCCTAACCGGGAAAAGCCGAAAGAAGAACAAAAAAATTCTCTTTATAATGGCTTTTTAATATGGCTTTATCTAATTTCTGAAGATGTCCCACTGTAATACAGAAGATGAAAACGATTTAGTCTATTTCTTTTAAATGTCTTTCGGTCATGCTTTAATCAGAGGAAGTTACTAGGCTATTGGCCTCGAGACCCTTACAAGCCTAGCCAAGAATTTAGCCCATGTTATGAAAAATCAGCACCCGATGCCCCTGTCCAGCAGAGAGACAGGTGGAATCCCAGGGGTGTATTTTCTGCTCCCCATCCAGTTATCCAGGTTGTGCTTAAAAAGAGTTAATGAGATACTCTACTTGAAATTGAAAGGGAGTCTATTCCACAGAAGGGGGGGGTCTCTGAGACACAAATCTGTCCCGCCAACAAGTTCTATTGATGTCACAGACCAGGTTGAGGTCACGCGTTCAGGTTACTCGAGTGAAGCTTGACTTGCGGATATGCATTAAGGCAGGGTCTGAGATTGCTTTGTATACCAGACAGAGGTCACCTCTGAGGAGTCTGTATGAGACTGAGTAAAGGGACAAGGCTTTTAGTTTATCTGTGTAAGGTAAATGTTTGAAGCCCTTTATTCTCCTGGTGAGGAACCTCTGTGGTCTCTCCAGCTGCTGCATGTGCTTTGTGAGGTACATGCCGAAAGGGGCACTGTACTCAATAATGGGTCTTATAAGAAAAGACTACAGGGATGTTATGACCTCCTTGTCCTTGGATGAGATACCCTTACTAATGAAGTGGGCCATGTTGAAAGCTTTTTGTACAACAGAGGCAATATGGTAGTCAAAAGTCAGTCTGTTATCAACTAGTGTGCCCAAGTCCCTCACGACTGACTGCATGTTTAGGACATTGTTATTAATGGGATAATTTGCGGGGACATCATTTTCCCCAAAGGGGATGATGATATATTTTCGGGCATTCAGTTTGAGGCCATGTTTCTGGCACCAGTCATTTGTTTGGGTGAGACCATCTTGGAGGATGTCCACATTACTAGGGGAACTGATGACAGTGCCCAGCTTGCAGTCATCTGCAGACTTGGTCAGCCACACCCCATTGGTTTTGGCCTGCACCTCAGAAAACTGTAACCCAAACAACAGAGGCCCCAACACCCATCCCTGGGGTACACCGCTCGTTTCAGGTCTACTGCTTCAGGTGGCTTCCTCTATTTTGACTAGGTGGGTTCTATCAGTGAGCCAGTTTGCTACCCATATGGTTACATATGGATGGATGCCTAGTTGAGTTTACGTATTATACCTGAGTGAGAAATAGTATCAAAGGTTTTGGCCAGGTCAAGGTAAGCAGAGTGCACAGTCTCCCCCTCATCCATAGCTTTGGTGACTGCCTCAAAGAAGTCAGCCAAATTTAACAGGCATGATCTCCCCTTGACAAAAGCAAACTGTGTGGGATCAAGTGTTTGGAAGTCGCCAATGTCCTTGTTAATGAGGTCCATGACAATCCATTCCATGGCCTTGCAGATTAGGCTAGTTAGGCTGATGGGTCTGTAATTTCCTGGATCGGTGGATGCTCCATCTTTGTGCAAAGGGATGCCAGTGGCTGTCCTCCACTTGGCTGGGTCGAAGCCGGTACTCAGGCTTTGACTGAATAGGGTGCCTAATGGTGCTGCAAATTCCTGCCTAAGTTCATGTAGGATGCAGCCTGGGATGTTATCGGGTCCCATGGAGGCTGCAATTTTTGCCTTTGAGATGAGAAATGATGACTTACTCTCTAGAGATAAGGGGAGGGGGCAAGTGCTGGGGATGTCCTGATTTACTGATGGATGGACAGAGAGGTGATGTTTTCAATGAATCTGCTTGCCAGCAGATTGGCTATATCTATGGCATTTGTGTATGTTGTGCCCTTGACCACAAGTTCTGAGCAGATCTGACTGCTTCCTTTGAGATTACGGACATATGTGAAGAAGGCTTTATGATTGTCTTTAGTAGATGTGGCCAATTTGGACTTGAAGTTTGCTTTGGAGGACTTCACTAGTGCCCTTATTTGCTTGTTCAGGTTAAGAGCAGATTGCTTCCAATTAGGCACCTGCACCTTCTTGACCCTTGACAGTAATTTTTTCTTATTATAGAGTTTATTGCAGATGTCCACCAGACAGCTTTACTCTTCCTTGAGGAGGAGGGTTTTGTCCTGCTGGGTATTCCTGATTCCATGCAGCTATATAAATGCTCGTATAGTACTTTGGTGTAGGTTTGGACATATGCGCCAGTTCCTATGGAGGGGGAGTGGGCTGTGAAGCTGTTTATACTTTCCCTCAGGTGGCTGTAATCAGCTTTGGGGAAGTTTTTTTGTTTGACCCTAGCTGGGGGGGGGGGGGGTTAGGGGAGATGATGACTTCGAAAGCGACCGCTTTGTGGTTGGATCTTACCAGGAAGGGTGATACTGTAAGGATGCTGCAGTGGTTACTCATGTTGGTTAATACCAAGTCCAAGATATTATCACCTTGTGGGGGTTGTCAACTAGCTGGTCCAAGGCATTTGGACTGACAACGTCTCTGAGCATTTGTGTTTTGGTATGAGTAGGTCTTCCAATCTATGGATGGATAGTTAAAGTCACCCAGGATCTGGGTACAGGGTTGAATCTTGACAGATTCAAAGAGGTTCAGATAGGTGGAGTGGGCATCTTGATTCAAAGTTGGGGGCCTGTAGCTAGTTATGATTTGAATAGGGGTCCTGTCAACAGTTAACTGAACTTGGAGTCTCCTGTGCGTCATACTGTTTGACCAGCCTGGATGTGTGTTCGTCTTTAATATATATTGCAACTCCATCTCCTTTTGCTTCACTGCCCACAATTTGGGGTCTGCATGTATGATAGGATGAGTAACATGGTATGGCTGGGGTGCTCTCTGCAGCTCTGAACCAGGTTTCTGTGACTGCACAAATGTCAGTATCTTACAGGATTAAGAATGCTTACAATGAGGACTGTTTCATATTTAGACTTCTAGAGTTTAACAGCATGACCTTTAATTTGCGTTTTGATGAAATTTTCATGTTGGCAGTTTTGACCTCATGGCATTGCCCAAAAAAAGACACTACGGGGGAGGCAAGAGCCTTTGCCAGAAGCCTGAAGCCCAAGGGAGACAGATGCAGGCCATCTCTAGCAAAGCATCATGGTCCGCTGATCATGTCCTTACAGGCTGTTAGGTACTGGATCCTCTTGGGATGACACCAGAAACTAAGCCAATTCTTAAAGTCAATCACTTTCTGTTTGTATTGAAGCATCATTCTGGATGACGGTAGAATGCTGCTTAAGGCTAGGAACATACCTGCCTGGCACACATTCAGCGAGCTTGATCATGTCTCTCTTCATATAGTCCAGGGAGATGCGTCTCAAGTCATTCACACCAACATGGACTATGACGGAGTCATAACAGTAACTAATGTTGACAGACTTTAGTGCATGGGTGATATGGCTGGTTTTGGAACCTGACAAACAAGTAACTGTGACTTTCTCCTTTTCCAGCCTGGTGAGGGGCACGTGTGTGTCTCATAATGGAGTCTCCTATTTCTAATATGATGGGTTTATGTTGAGCCCTTAGTAGCTGTGAGGACTGTGTGTGTTGTCGTGGGCAGTGGAGTTTGCGTATTTTTGCCTTGAAGGTCTCTCTTGTTTGGGTATGTTTTTGTTGAGGATCTCCACATATGTGAGTGTGTGCTGTGTTGGTGTCGTGTTTGTGTTGACAACCTTCTTAGTTCTAGATATACTGGCTTGTGGGGGAGAGAGCATAAACTCTAGGTTCTTAATGTAACTGTATCTCTCTCAAATTGTGTTCCTAGGTGGTAGTAGTAGAGGGTTGTCCATGTACATGAAGCACTTGCTACACTGTCTCAGGATGCCCATATCAACCAGACTTGGGCAGTTGAAACTGTAGGAAATTGTCCGACCATATTTGTCAGAATCTGAGGGAAAGAGGCTAGAGAGAGCTAAAGGGGTAAAAGGTGGAAGGTCTAAGAGGAGTACTACTAGGTGATCACACAAGTGCTACTAAGGGAAAATATGTAGCTAGAATACCTCGCAATGGGTTACAAAAGGGCAGCTGCAGTGTGTGATGTGCAAACAAACCTAAACAAGCTCAAATGCGGGGTTTAAATACCACAAAAAATAGAAGTTTCTAATAACAAAAATCTAGCCAATCCTACTAGTCCCTGCTTTCTTTATCAGCTTTTGCCATCCAAAGTCCAAGACAGCCCTGCTACTCTCACTAGCAGAAGAGATAGATCCCTACTAACACAAGATAGCTGCCAGAAACAGAAGGCAAACACAAGAGGGCTGTCAGAAACACAGAAGGCAAAAACAAACAGCTGGATGCAGTAAACCTTGTATCCAAGACTATGCTACTCAATTTAAGGGTAACAGCACAGTAAAATTCACAAAAAAACACAGATTAACGACTTACAGACAAAAACAGAATACACAGTATGAAAAAAATGCAGTTAAACAATAACAAAATGCAATAACATGCAGTTAAACAGTAATGAATTGGAGTAAATAGTAATGAAATGCAGTTAATCAGTACACTGTTTTAAAACAGTGCAAATGTGATAAATTAGCTCACAATAACAACAGTAAAAAAAAAAAAACAACTCAAAGCAGCAATTCAGCAGAATACTGTCATCAATTTAATGAGGCTACTGACAAGCAGTAAGAAATGTGTCAAACTAAATGCAATTGAACACCTAAGCACAAGCTGCAAAATGAAGTAGAAAGAGGCACAATATATTTTTTGAAAGCAGAAATAGAGGCGACAGAAGATAATTCAAGGTTAAGCTAAAGGGGTGGGCCTTCACAACTGATCACACTTTACTCAGTAGAATCAGCTGATGCAATGGTTGGGCTTTCACAACTTCTCTCACTGTACTCAGTAGAATGAGTTGATGCAGTGGGACTGGGAGGAGTGTACTGTCTTTCGGCTTCTCTCGGTTAGGGGTCGCCACAGCGGAACTCCAGTCTGCTAATGATTGGCAGTGAATTTTTACGGTGTCAAGTTGCCAGCCTGGCACCCAACCTTCAAAGAAGGCACACCCACACACGCTCGCACCTACCTGCATGTCTTTAAATTCACTCGACCGCAGGGAGGACATGCAGACTTCGCACAGAAGGCACACCAGCTGAGAATCGAACTGGAAAGCCTCATGCTGTGAGGGGACAATGATAACCGCTGCCCACAGCGGGCCTTGGGAGGAGTGTCCAATATTAAATTTATAGTAGAGGTGGGCAACTCAAAAGCCACCAAGCTTTAAGACCACAGCAATAGTTGGGTGGGTGGGGATACAAGATCAGAACAGAGTTAAGGATTCAATTCACTATGCCTAAAAAAACAGTTGCACAGTTTAAACAGATATGCAGCAAATATTGTTTTAGTTAATCAGAAGTGCAGAAAACACTAGAAAATAAGCAGTTATCTTCTATAGTCTCACAGCAGTTTTTTTGAAAACAGCAGAGCAAGGGCAGAAGGCCTAACTCACTGCAGCTTTGAGCAAACAAGCAGAAACTGGTTTAAACACTGGCTATTTAAGGCAGAAAAACAGGAACCAGCCCAAGTTCAAATTATTCAATCAAAAAACACCTTAAACAGAGCCCTATAGCAGTAACTCTAGCCAGATCAGACCAAACTGAAACTTCCTCCCATGAAGCTAGGCCTCTCTAGACAAACTATTAACTGTACTACAAGTTCCAAAGGACTTAAAGAGGGGTCTATATCACAACAACGAAAGTTCATACTTTCGAATGTTCTTACATCGACCCCTATTCAGCGAATGCTGAAAATAGCGAAATCACAGATAACCACATTTTTACTTAAGGAAAGAATTCAGTTGTCCGTTTCTGTCGTTTCACTATTTTCAGTGCTGTGGTGGAAAGTTAAGGTTCGGGTTTAGGTAAGTGTGCGACTGGGCGTGAGTTAGGTGAGTTAGGGTTAGGGCACGGGTGAGGTGAGTGCGCAATAGTGATGGACCTTAGGGTTAGGGTTTGGGTTAAGGTAAGTGGATAGTTAGTGGTGTTTGTACAGTTTAGTGTAGGGTTAGCTGTAACATTTTGGGTGTATGTGTGTGGATTGCTGTTTGCTTGGTGTGCTTGTGTTGTGTGTATGTGTTTTGGAACAGCAAATATTTCCCTAGGAAAAAATTCACTGTTCTGAATGTTTGATGTTGTCAGCGTTCGCTGATTAGGGTTCGATGTAAGAACATTCGAAATTGTGAACTTTTGGTGTTCTGATATAGACCCCTTAAAGAGTCCTAGATTCAGTTCTATGTTATTGCTTTTCAACTACAGGAACAAGTAAAATGAACAGAACAATTTGAGAAAAAAAAAAGGAGTTAAAGATCAGAACAGTTAAGGATTCAGTTCACTAAGCCTAAAAAACAGCTGCACAGTTTAAACAGATATGCAGCAAATATTGTTTTAGTTAATCAGAAGTGCAGAAAACAGTTGAAAATAAGCACTTAGCTTTTGTAGTCTCACAGCAGTTTTTTTTGGAAAACAGTAGAGCAAAGGCAGAAGGCCTAACTCACTGCAGCTTTAATAAACATGTTTTGATTCGTGACCTGCATATTCTGTTTCTCAACTTTAATCAATGTTATCTAAACTTAGTCTGAAGCTAACAGACCAATATTCTCAAAGAATGTTCTGTTGAAATCCTGCATTTCACAAAAGAATGACGCACTGACAAAACTGAATGTGACATCTAAAAATAACTTATTTGACTAGCTGTTAACCAGTGCTTATTCCAGATGACAAAATATTGGGACCCAATTTCCTTGTGTCAATTACTACAAACTACAACTATTTACTCTACAAAATTCTCAACATTCCTGGGGCATTTTTCCCTTACTGGTCATTCATTTCTAATGCCAAAGCTATTTCTGAAAAGGATACAGCATGGACCACTTTCAAACATTCCCACCTGCTTAATGATTAAATGAGAAGTTATGTACCTACCATAACGTTCCATGTTAGTTGTCTTCTTCTCACCTTCTTTCTTGCTGGATGGGTTCGGAGCCGACCCTCGGCTCCAACTCAGCCTATACTAAAGCTCGAGAGCTATTTTTACCAGCTCGAGGCTAACCAATTTCCCACAATGCTAGGCGCTAACTACCCAGATCTCGTTTGATAGCTGAAACCATAGCAGTTCTGATCTCCAAAATAAGGAGAAGAGGAAACCTACTCGTAAGTCACCTAGACCTATAGCTACCAGTAAGGATAGCCAATACTGGGGGCTAATACTGAGGCAGGAAGAAGATCCCCAAGGATCCTTAGGTCTGTCCAGGCTAGGGGGAAGGGGGGTGGGATGCAAGAAAGAAGGCGAGAAGAAGACAACTACCATGGAACGTTATGGTAGGTGCATAACTTCTCAATGTTAAGTTGTCAATCTCGCCTTCATTCTTGCTGGATGGGACCGCGTCCCTAGCACCTTCACCCTGGGTGGCTCATCGGAACAGACTCTTGAGAACGGTGGAACCAAAATTTGCCCGGTTTCGGGAGGCCATGTCTAATTTGTAATGAGAGATAAAGGTATGAGAAGAGGCCCATGTGGCTGCCGCACAAATGGAATCTATTGGTAATCTAGCCTGAAAAGCTATTGATGTGGCTAATGCTCTAGTTGAGTGAGCCCTGGACCTTGATGGTAGCTTTTGGCGTCTGAGGTCATAGATGAAAGTAATCACAGAGGCCAGCCATCTAGAAAGGGTTACTTTGGAAACTGGAAGGCCTTTCTTCCCTGCCGCATAAGATAGGAAGAGCTGCTCAGATTTCCTAGCTTGCTTGGTTCTATCCAGATAGTAACGGAGCTGACGATGAACATCCAGAAAATGCAGCTTTTGTTCCGCTCTGTTGGAGTAGTTGGGGAAGAAAACTGGGAGATCGATAGTCTGGTTTAGATTCGCCTCAGAACAAACCTTGGGTAAAAAGGACGGGTTAGTCCTGAGGGACACTCTGTCTTTATGGAAAACTAGATAAGGTGGACGAATGCAAAAGGGCATGAAGTTCTGATACTCTTCGCAGATGTTATGGTGACTAGAAAAAGAGTCTTCCAAGAGAGCAATTTCAAGGAGCAGGAACCCGCAGGTTCAAAGGGGGGAAGAATCAAGGAAGTTAGAACCAAAAGTCTCACTGCAGTGGGGGGTCTCTGATTGGGGGCTTAAGCAAAAAGATACCTTTAAGAAAGGTTTTACAAAGCTTATGGGACATGATACTGGAGTCCGAAAAGCCTACATGAAAGTTCGAAATAGCCACTAACTGTACTCTGATTGTGGAGGAAGAAGACCCTGAGTGAAACAGTTCGGCTAGGAAGTCTAGGACTGATTGGATAGGGGCAGTAAAAGGATCCATATTTCTAGCTCCTGCCCAGAAGGAAAAATGCTTCCACTTGCTGCCATAAATCCTTCTGGTAGATGACTTTAGGGAAGTTATAAGTATGTCACACACAGAATGGAAAATAAGGGGAAGCCTGGCTAGGGTTGGAATTGGAGCAACCAAGCTGTGAGGTTGAGAGATTGGAGGGAGTGGTGCAGCTGTCCTGACTGATGGGTCAAGAGATCTGGCACTGGGTCCAAATGCCAGGGCTGCCCCAAGAGGTAATGATGCAGGAACGGAAACCATATCTGTCGAGGACAGTAAGGAGCAATGAGGATCATGGTGACTTTCACGGCGGTAGCTTTCTGAATCAATTGAGTGATTAATGGAAAGGGAGGAAAGGCATACAGAAGTCCCCGGGACCAATCGTGGACTAGAGCGTCTCTGGGGGGGTGGCCGGGAAGAGAGTGAAGTAGTTGTGGCACTTGCTGTTTTGAGGTGTTGCAAAAAGATCGCAGCAAGGTCGACCCCATTTCTGAAAAATTTCTTCCACTACTGCTTGTTTGAGAGACCACTCGTGTGGCATGAGAATGGCTCTGCTCAACCTGTCCGCTATGATGTTGGACTTCCCGGGGATGTGCGTTGCTATCAGAAACCGCTGAGAGGAGATTGCCCACTGCCAAAGTCTGAGTGCCTCTCGACATAAGGGATAGGGGACTTGGTTCCGCCCTGCTTGTTGATGTACCACACTACGGACATATTGTCCATCTGAACTGCAATAGTCCCGATGGGAAGAGAGTCCTGAAGGGCTTGCAACGCTAAAAGTACTGCTCTCATCTCCAAGACATTTATGTGCAGGTGGCACTCAAGAGGTTGCCATGTGCCCTGGACCGTCCTGCCCTGAAAATGCCCCCCCCCCCACCTGATCAGGGAGGCATCCGTTGTCACTGTGGCGACCGGGGGAGAAGGAACAAATGGTCTGCCCTGAAGGACTTGAGGGGAGACCATCCACCAAGAAAGATGTTTCTTGCAAGACAGGGTTATTAAGATGTTGTGTGACATTGGAAGCTGTTGAAAGGACCACTGGGAAAAAAGCATCCATTGAAGGATCCGCATATGAAAGCGAGCTAGGGGAAGTAGAGTAATGGCTGCCACCATGAGACCTAATACCTTCAGGACAAACCTGGCCTGGATTTTGTTGTTCTGAAGGAGGATGTGAACATGCCTGCGAATATCTAGAAAGTACAGTTGTGTACACTTACCATAAATGTAGATGTCCGAGTGTCTTCACTGTTGCAGTCATGACTGTAGGGTTCTCCCCTGCCGGCAGGCAGTCCTCGGTCGGCCAGAATCCCAAAGTCTGGGTCCGGCGTCGGCCGTTCAGCCATGCTCCCTGACGTCAGTGCGCCAGGAGTACAAAGCTGACAGCCAACGCCATGTTCTCCAGTTTTTCTTGCCCCAGATGTCAGAAGTTCCAAAATGAGTAAGGTCCCATACCTTTTGCAAATACACCTCAGAAGAAGGGTGAAAAAAGGAACCACACAAAAGAAAAAATAAGAGGGGACAGGAGGGATGGAAACCCAGACTGCAAGAGTGAAGACACTCGAACATCTACATTTATGGTAAGTGTACACAACTGTACTATGTTCATTGTGTTTCACTGTTGCAGTCATGACTGTAGGGTAGAATCCCAAAGCAGAAAGAAAGGGAGGTGGTCATAAAGTAGAGGGGGCGGCTATAAGGCCCTGCAAGACTGCAGAATCAAAGCCTGCCCTAGACTTGAGTAGAGAGGTAGATTGTAGTGCTTGGAAAAAGTATGCACTGAACTCCAAGTTGCAGCTTCCAAAATGTCTTTGGTAGGAACTCCCCTGAGGAAGGCAGCTGAAGTGGCAGCAGCTCTGGTAGAGTGAGTCCTTATACTCCCTGGGATTTGCTTACCATGGTGCGAATAGCAAAATCTGATTCCATGAGCAATCCATTTAGAAATGGTCTGTTTTGAAATGGCTTTACCTTGGGAACTTGAAGCATAAGAAACAAACAATTGCTCTGATTTCCTGATGTCCTTGGTTCTGTCCAGGTAAAAACGTAGTTGTCTGTGTACATCCAAGGAATGTAAGATCCTTTCCCCTTTATTTTGAGGAGTGGGGAAAAAAGTTGGCAAGTGAATAGTTTGATTTAAAGCCACTTTGGAAACCACCCTAGGCATGAAAGTAGGATTAGTCCTTAAAGACACCCTGTCTTGATGAAAAATAATATAAGGTTCCACAGCCATAAGAGCTTGCAACTCTGAAACCCTCCTGGCAGAGGTCAGAGCTAACAGGATGGCTGTCTTCCAAGATAAAAACTTGATGTCAGATGAGGCAGCAGGCTCAAAAGGAGGTAAGGTGAGCTTTTCCAAAACATAGTTGAGATCCCAAGCAGGAATGGGAGGAGATCTAGGGGGCCTTAAGTTCTTAGCTCCTCTGAGAAATTGTCTCATGAGCTGATGGGAAAAGATAGGAGGGTCTGTATTATAATGAGTAGAAATAGCAGAGGCGTGTATCTTTATGGAAGAGAAAGAGAGACCCTTATGTAAGAGGTCTGACAGGTAAAGTAAAATCTGAGAAATGTTAGGAATAAGAGGATCAGAATCCTGAGCCTGCATCCAGGAACAAAATCTTTTCCATTTTCCTGCATAAGATTTTCTAGTTCTAGGACGTCTGGCTTCTAAAATGACATCCATAACCTGCTTGGGTAGGAGAGAATGAATCAAAGATCCTGGATTAACCAGGCCGCCAGGCTGAGAGTTTTGACATGGGAGTGAAGAATCTGACCCTGGTGTTGGGACAGAAGGTTCGGAATCTGTGGTAAAACCCAGGTTGGCTCTAGACAAAGGTTTCTCAGTGTTGGGTACCAAAACTGTCGAGGCCAATTTGGGGCCAGCAAGATTATCATCTTGGGCTTGTCCTGCTTGATCTTTAGTAATACCCATGGAAGAAGAGGAAGAGGTGGAAAGGCATATCCCGAGAGGTTTCTCCAACTGAATGATAGAGCATCCACTTTCCAAGCTTGATCGTGGAAAGTCCTGGTGCAAAAAATTTGTAGTTGATGATTGAGGTGGGATGCAAAGAGGTCTATGTGAGGACATCCCCAGACTGCTGTAATCATCTTGAATATTTTGGAGTCCAACATCCATTCGTGTGGATCCGAAAGGTTTCTGCTCAGACTGTCTGCCAGGAAGTTTTGCTTCCCTGGTAGAAACTGTGCTTGAAGGTCCAGATTGCAAGCTAGAGCTGTGTTCCAAAGATCCATGGCTAGTCTGCAAAGGGGATAGGAATGAGATCCCCGTTGCTTGTTTATGTACCACATAACTGTGGTGTTGTCTGTCCGTATCAGTAGTTGTCCTGGTTGTAGAAGAGTCCTGAAGGCCAAGAGAGCTTTCTGAATGGCTAACATTTCCTTTAAATTGATATGCAGGTGCTTCTGATCCTTTGTCCAAAGGCCCTGCAGATAGTTACCCTGAAAATGGGCTCCCCATGCATAATCTGAGGCATCCATGGTTAGAATCTGAGTGGCAGGAGGCAGACAGAAGGGTTTTCCTTTGTTTAGAGTACATGCCTTGGACCACCAAAGGAATTCCTTTTGAAGACAAGGCAGGACGGAGATCAGTGTGTCTAGACTGTGACAATGCTGAGACCATACACTTTTTAGGTACCACTGTATTTTCCTCATATGTAGTCTTGCATATGATATGAGAAGGATGCAGGAGGCCATGTAACCCAGAGCCTGCAGGAATCTCCTTGCAGATAGCTGAGTTGTAGTTGCCAAGGTTTTGAAAGTTGAAGCCAGCTGTAACTGTTTTTCGTATGTCAGAAATGCCATCTGGGTTGTTGTGTTTAGAGAAGCGCCCAGAAAAATTATCTGTTGTGAGGGTGTCATATTTGACTTTTTTATGTTTACAGTGAATCCCAGGAACTTGAGAAGATTCTGAACAAACTGTAGATGCTGGAGTAAGACATCCTTGCTGTCTGCCTGAATAAGACAGTCGTCCAGATAAGGGTAAATTTGAATTCCCTTGAGTCTGCAATAAGCTACTACTGGAGCCAGGCACTTGGTAAAGACCCTGGGCGCAGTAGACAATCCAAAGGGCAGCGCAGAGAATTGGTAGTGCCTCGATCCTGCCTTGAACCTGAGGTATTTTCTGCATTCCTGTCTGATGGGAATGTGTAAATATGCTTCTTTTAAATCCAAAGTTACCATCCATGCATTTTTGGTCAGCATTGGCAGTAGCTGCTGTAGAGTAAGCATCTTGAATTTTGGTATCTCTAGAAAAGTGTTCAAGACTGATAGATCCAGAATGGGTCTCCATGAATTTTGCTTCCTGGAGACTAGAAAGAGCCTTGAGTAAAAACCTTGTCCCATCTCTGAAAGTGGAACTAGTTCTATGGCTTTCATAGCCAAGAGAGCTTCCACCTGGTTTAATGTCTCTGACCATTGATGTTTTGGAAGATCTGGCCATCCGCTTGGCCTTGGTGGGGTATGAAAATGGAATATGTAACCTCTTGAAACCACATCCAGAACCCACTTGTCTTGGGTTATATGAGTCCAGTTTAGAAGAAAAAGAGAAAGTTTTCCTCCGAGATGGGCTTTCAGGCAAGAAGTTCCTGCAGCCCAACAGAGGGAGTCATTGAGTCTGTTTTCTATGAGTATGCGACCTGTCTTCTTCCTCCCCTAGGGGTGGAAGCAGTCCACTGTCTTGGTCTATAAGAGGCTTGCGTTTGAGGCCTACCTCGAGGGCGTCTATATCTACCCCTCTGAGGCCTGTCTGAATTGGGAAAGGACCAATTTTTTGTAGGCCAATTCCTGCTAAATCTGGATGGCTGTACTTGTAAGAAATCTTTAACTGTTTGCATGGACTTTGCCTTGTCCTCCATCTTTTTAATCACGTCTTCAGCTTTAGATCCAAATAAAACATTATGCTGAACAGGACCATCAATAATTTAGCCTTTACCTGATCTGGCAAATTTTGTTCCTTTAACCATGCATGCCTTCTAATTACTGTGCCAGAGGCAGCAGCCCTACAAGAAGCCTCCAAGGCATCAAATCCACAGTGTAAACCATGCTTCCCAACTTGTTCAGTGGCATGCAATAATTCATGTAGTTCCTTATCATCTGCACAGGCAGAAATGGAAGTTAGCTTTTGCTTTAAAACAGACAGGAGAAATTGCTGGTATTTCAGCATATGAAACTGACAGTTTAAAGCCCTAATAGATAAAGTAGCAGAAGTGTACACTTTTTTGCCCCATCTTTCTAAAGATCTAGAATCCTTCTCAGTGAAAATGGAGTTTTTAGCAGAAGCGGCCTTAACGCCCTTAGGACCCTGAGAAATGGTTTCAGGGTCAGCAGTAGGGTTCTTGAATAAAAACTGGTGGGAATCAGGAACCCTACAGTATCTGTCTGGCTTAACAGGAGCTGGAGGAAAAGAGTCAGGAGTTAAGTTAGCCTCCGAAAAAGCATCATCCACAATATCCAAAATAGGAGGAATAGCCAGGGGCCTATGTTGGGGAAGAAGAAGAAAATCCCTTAGTCTTTACTTAGATTCCGAGTACTCCTGTCCTTCCCAGTGGAAATGTTCCCTCATTTCATGCAAAGTTTCCCCAAAAGAGAAATCCTCAGGGGGAGAAGCTGAAGGAATGGATTCCTCAGCATCAGAATCCTCATAAGGAGGAAAAGAGTATTCCTGGTCAGAAGAAGAAACAGAAGCCTGATCAGAAGAGTCATAATAAACTTCCTGCCTTGGCCTTTTATCTGGAGGGGGATGTGAACCCCTAATCATAGTAAGTAAGTCCTCCGCCATTTTAAGTAACTGTTTCTGAGACTTGGGAGCCGGATCAGAAGAGGCCTGGGTTGCAGTCTTTGATTTGGAAGGAGTCTTTGCCTTTGTCTTTGGCTTTGCCTTTAAAAGAAGCTGAGTAGGCCTGAAAACCCCTTCGGAAGCCGGTACCTGCACAGCGACTCCGGACCCATCCGAAGGAGCATTGTCCGAAGGTCCAACTGAAATATTCAAAGGCCTAGTTGGCTCCTCGTGGTAGTCCGTTTCGGCTATCGGTTCCGAAATGGCCGATGATAGGGGCTGCAAAAGCGCCTCGCTGACGATGGCCGAACCTGAAGCTGGCTCCGCTTGTGCGATATCGTCTGATTTGGACCTCAGAGGCCTGTCTTTGTCCTTGCGTCGTTTGTGAACTCCGGTAGCCGGAACCGTATCCAACGACATTTTGTAATTAAAACGCCTACCGAAGTAATGAAAAGCAAAATCGTACCTTCATTTAATAGTACGTTGATTGAATCTAGCACAAAACCGACAACTAGCTACATCGTGGTCAGGGCCTAAGCAAGGAATACAGTAAGAATGAAAATCCTTATGAGGTATTTGCTTCCCACATGAAATACAATTATTAACTTTTTCTGACATCGGACTGGAGCAAGAAAAAAGTTTCCCCAATGGGGTACTTAGCTTTGAGTAGGAGAAGAAAGTCTTTGGACTGAAGTTTGATTAGAAAAAATTGTCAGGAGTCAGCCGACCGGCATTTGCCAACTGCTTATCACAGCACGGCAAGAAAGACTGGAGAACATGGCGTCGGCTGTCAGCTTTGTACTCCTGGCGCTCTGACGTCAGGGAGCATGGCTGAACGGCCGACGCCGGACCCAGACTTTGGGATTCTGGCCGACCAAGGACTGCCTGCCGGCAGGGGAGAACCCTACAGTCATGACTGCAACAGTGAAACACGATGAACATCTCTTTGCTCGGTTAGTTTTGCGGAGAGCTGGACTGTGTCCAAGGTGGCGCCTATGAAGGTAATAGACTGACAAGGCGACAAGGCAGACTTTTCGAAATTTATGAAGATACCTAGCCCTTTGCAAGTATGAATGGTGTAATCTCTGGAGAGGAGAAGCTGACGCCTGGTGGTGGCAGGGAGAAGCCAGTAGTCTAGGTATGGAAACACCTGGAATCCTTGACGCCTCAGATGAGCCGTAACCGCTGCCATTCATTTGGTGAACACTCAGGGGGGGGGGGGCTGTAGTGAGACCAAAGGGCAGGGCTCTGAACTGATAGTGACTGGCTCCCAGCCGGAAGCGGAGAAACCTCCTGGAGTGCCTGTGCATCTTGATGTTTTAGTATGCATCCTGAAGGTCTACTGAGCACATCCAATCGTCCTGACCCAGAAAGGGTAGAATGGACTGTAGCGTGACCATCTGAAACTTCATTCTTCTTACAGACTTGTTTAGTCTGCTGAGATCCAATATTGGTCTCCAGTCCCCTGTCTTTTTTGGTACCAAAAAGAACTTGGAGTAGATTCCGGATCCTTGTTGGTCTGCTGGGACTGGCTGGATGGCTCTTTTTGTAAGCAGTTTTGATATTTCCAGTACTGCTTGTTCCCTTAGACTGGGTGGAACCTCTGGGAGGGGCCCTTTTGGCTGAGTTGGGGTGTGGATAAAAGGAATTTTGTAACCCTTGGATATAATCGACTGTACCCATTTGTCTTGGGTGAGTGAAAGCCAGGCTTCTGGGTACAGTGATAACCTTCCCCCGACTGCCTCTGAAGGCGGACAGTCGGGCAGCTTCTCAGGGATGCTGGAAGGGTTTGTCAGAAAGAGACTCTCTGCTACCCTGATTTTGCAGACCTCATCTGCCCCTAGGGCGGCGTCTGTTATTGTCCCCCCCCTGCCTCTAGAGGGGAACTGACCTCTTGCGTCAGGCGCGACCTCTTGTGGTTTACGGAACCACATTTTCCCACCCTTCTGACCCTTAGGATATGGTCTAGACGGGGTGGAAAAACGGACTCCTACGGCAGAGAGAGTCTTGCCTTCTTGCTCGCATTGGGTCAGAGTATCCTTCACCTGAGGTCCAAACAAAGCTGAACCGTCAAAGGGGGAGTTAGTGAAGGACGCCTTAAAGGGGTCTGCAAAGTTACAAAGCATCATCCAGGCGTGACGCCGTAAGGCCACGCCTGTGCCTGCAGCCCTACTCGCCCCATCGGCCGCATAGGAAATAAGCCGCATGGAGGAGTTGACAATGGAATTCAGGGTTGCCAGCTGGGAGTTTATTTTGTCCTGAGACCCCACAGCTGTTGGATCCTGTAGGACCTCACCCACTTCTTTGAGCATGTCTCTTTGAAGGCGGGTGAAGTGGCACAGATAATTCAGCAACCGCATGACAAAGGTCGCTGAAGAAAACATCCGCTTGCTGTACCTATCCATAGTCCTAGACTCCTTGTTAGGGGGATGGACAGGTATTGAAGGATCAGCCAGTTCCTTCTTAGTGGCTGCAGCCACCACCATGGCGTCAACCGGGACACCCTTGGCTAAAAACTGTTTATCCGAAGGAGCTGTTATGAATTTTGAAGGCCTCCGTGGGGTAGGTTCCATCGTATCAGGGGCCGTCCACGCCTTCCGCGCCACCACTTCCATGAGGGGGTCAAAGTGCAGAAACACCCAGGAGGTGGAAGGGCGAGAGCCAAACGCCTCTAGGTAAACCGACTCATCCTCGGAAGGATTAAGGGTAGACCAGTTCCCCCTCTGCTTCAGGATCTCAAGGATGTCTGAAAAGAAGACATCCTCAGAGGGGGACCGTGGGGACCCTTCCGACTCATCCAAGTCGGTATCCGATGTAATGGACTCAGGGGAGTCCGCATGCTTCCTCTTACATTTCCTCTTCTGAGGGGGTTCCCCTGACGGATCAGGGGAAACCTCGGAAGAGGAGGATATTTCCAATGGGGAAACCTGAGGCGTTGGATCTCTATGGTCAGGAATGAGAGGGTGGGTAGAGACCGCAGCAGGCACTACAGAGGGAGGAGCTGAGGGAGCCGACCGTGGAGCAGGCACAGGGGCCAGCACGCTCCTCATGACTTCGAAGGCGCCCCTATCAGGCAGGGTAGAAGGTCCCCGCTCCGAAGAGATAAGGACCCCTCCCGGCACCGAGAGGGACGGCTCCGAAGCCGATGTTGGGGCCGAACTTACCAGCGCCGAAGCTCCGAGAGGGAGAATGGGGTCGGACAAGGGTCCGATGCCACTCGCCCCCTCGGAGCCGACGAGGAAGTCCATGCGCCCGGATCCCTCCAAGAATGGGACCATGGAAGAGACCGGAGCCGACAACGGAGCTGAAAGGTGCGGTATCGGTTCCGACATGTCGACGGCCATGGCTCCCACAAGCTCCGGCTCCGAACTCAGAGGAAGAGTCGGAGGAGGAATCGAAGATGGGGTGGGAATAGCCACTGTCTGTTGAGATGGGCTATGGAGCATCTGGGCTAGTTCCTGAGACTTAAGAAGTCTACTAACCACCCTCTCGAGGTCATGGTCTGAGAGCCTGGAAGACCTAGAGGAATGGGTTCGATGGCTCCGCTCCGAGAGTAAGGGAGACCTCGGAGCCGAGTGAACATATTCCAAGGACGGAGACCTGGACCGTTTACGGCTGGCAGATGGCACAGACACCACTATAGGCGCCGACTGAGTCCTAGAAACATCGGCTCCGGCTCGAGCCGATGTAGGAGACTGAGTTTGAGAAACGTCGACTTCAGCCGGAGCCGATGAGGAAGACTGTGTCTTGGAAACATCGGCTATAGCCGGAGCCGATGTAGCAGCATAGTACCCCCAGTCGAAGGCTCAGAACACAAAGCCGAAGGCTTGGATGGCTTCGAAGGCTTCCCCGACGATGACTTGGTCGGGGAACCTTCAGGCTTTAATAAGCCCCTCAAAATTAACTTATTTCTACGTTCCTGCAGGACTCTTGGACTGAACGCATGACAGACAGAACAAGAGTCCTGCAGGTGCAGAGGGCCCAGGCAATAAACACAAGAAGTGTGACCGTCTGTCAGCGACATTTTCTGACAGCACGAGTCACACTTCTTAAAGCCTGAGACCCTAGTGTTTTTAGACATCCTAAAAAGGACAAAAATATACACACACAGACACCTTTTAACACAAGCTAAGTCAGTCACACAACAATTTAAACTGACAATTTAAAGAAAGGGGAATGGGCCCAAAGGCCTAACTTTCTAACCAAACAAGGGGGTTAGGAAATTAAGGGATTAAGGGGGACCGGAAGGGAGATTAGCTATGAAGGGAAGCTAATGGGATGGTCCTAACAAAAAACTAACTGAAAATCTAACTAAAAGGGAGAAATTCAAGAATTATAAAATCTAACCTGCAGAGCCAGTAAGAAAAGCACCTTGCAGCTGTAAGCGGCAAACGAGATCTGGGTAGTTAGCGCCTAGCATTGTGGGATATAGGGTAGCCTCGAGCCGGTAAAAATAGCTCTCGAGCTTTAGTATAGGCCGAGTCGGAGCCAAGGGTCGGCTCTGAACCCATCCAGCAAGAATGAAGGCGAGATTGACAACTTAACATCTTAAATTTACAAGACTACAAAAAAGTATTAAACATTTTCCCAAGAAAACTAAACCCTGCTTCTTCAAGACAAGTTAAAGTATTCTATTCTGTAATGCCAAGGAGCTGTAAGAGAACATTAATTTTTCTGTCCAGAAAAAAAATCTGTCTTACATATGCTGATGAAAATGGTGAACCCTGTTTTGAACAAGTCTAACTTTTTTGCTGATTACTTCACCACTGACTCATCAAGCAGTGATTCAACAACAACCTTTTAAGGTTCGACACATACTAACTACCCTAAACATGACCCTCTGCCCTCATGATACTCATTCACTCTGTTTCTGTAAAGACTAACAAGTTACCACAAAAGTGCCCAGTTATGAAAGTCCTGAAAAAGATAAGCTTCATATCATGCATTATCTTCAACTTACACCATTCCAAGATGCATCTGTAATACCTTATTCTCTAAAGGAGTATTCCCAAGTGCTGAAGTCATGCATATTCTAACCTATGAAAAAACCTTCACAGCAACTGGTAAAATCCAAAACAGCTTTATTGTACCACAAAAAAAAAAACTACAGCCACCCAGACACCTGGTATTAATGAAAATGTGAATACTGCATGTCTTTTGAAGTCAAAAAATATTTTAGGGTAACATAATTAGTTTTAGACATTTGAGTGAACATTTTTAAAGTTTTAATAGTGAACGTTAATTTATCTGATATGTAATTGCCATGTAATGTTTTGAACTGTTGTATACACATAATGGTTATATGCATATTGTTTTTATGTGTCTGTAGTTTTTTTATGTAAGTGTTTAGTATAATTAATTGGTTAATTGGGTGCTTCTTTACATAAAAGGGCTGGGTTGTAAAGCTGAAACTGTTCTGATGAAGTCCCTTCAGTAGGGAAGAAAGCGCTCAACCGGTGTGTGGTACAATAAAGCTTTTTGGATTTTACCAGTTGCTGTGAAGGTTTTTTTCACTGGTTCCAGTTGTGGTTTGGAGTTGGAGGTATTGTTATATTCTAACCTATGCCCACAAACTGGTATGATGTTTTCCATGGTTAGGACTTCTAGTGAAGGCAAGTTACTAGCAGAATGATGAGTGGTGAGCTCCTTCACACAAACTGCATAACAGATGACGTGGAAAGCAAATTGAATTTTTGGCATATATGCCTGCTGCACTTGGGACCAAGGTTGAGGCTGTATAAAGAAGAAAAGAAGTGGCAGGTCACAGACTTCCAAACTTTCAAACAGTGTATTAAGTAAGCTTTGCCAAGTTGCCTAATGGAAGAGAATGGCAATATGCAAGGTCAGACTGGATATGGTCTGTACCTTGGTGACTTACCCTACCTAGCACTTAGCAGTGGAAGAAAAAGCAGCCTTACAAGATACTGCATTAATATTTACCAAACAAACAATCAATCGGAGTGCAAACATAATGATTACAGTACAACTTTAAAACTAAGATTAAATGAAAAACAGAGGATATTATTAGAACACTCAGATGCAATTACATAACTCCAGAAAGATGCTAAATTGACTAACATATACATCATGGATAACAAGGTTAAGCTGGAAATCCTGGCAGCCAAATGTACAGACTCAGAAGACTGCACACCAAAATAATACAACTGGTGGGAATATCAGAGCAGGAGGAAGTTAGGGATCCTGTTGGACTTAATTAAAAATCAGCATATGTCTGCTTGCAGTTTGGACTGGTTTACAGGAACAGAAGTTGGCAACTGAGAGGGCTCATCAGTGTTTTAAAGTCACAAGGCAGTTCATAGCATGTTTTTGAAACATTTGCAGAGAAAAAAGTTGCATCACTCTTATGGCAAAAATTCAAGAAGCTGATGCTTAAAACTGCTTGATTTTTTTATAAGCATGTCTACAGCGGCAAGACACTAAAAAAAGAGGCAGATTAGTTCCAGTTATGCAGTCAAATCCGTTTGAGTTATGCAGTTATGTCACCAACTAAAATTGAGATTTCAAGTAGTGTATCCAGATTTCTCAAAATATTTCTTCCACAAATGGAGGAGACTTTCCTGGACCTTGATGACGTTAAACAAGAAATGAAGGAGTGGTGTGCAAAATCAATAGATACGCATTCAGCAGCACCTCAAGCACTGGTGTGAATTTGAGGAACAAGACTACCGATGCATTTCTCTGTTTCCAAAAGAAATTAGCCCAGCACAAGTAGGGAATGCTGAAGACTGAAAACTGTTAAACACTGACAATGAATTTGCCAACAGTCTGCTGTACTTTGAAGAACTGTAAGTTATTCATGCACTTACATATAGACAATGTTACTGTTTGGCAGTTTGGCACAGACATTTAAGATGCTAGACCCAGAAACTGCTGCAGAACCAGGTTCGAGTCCCACAGCCTTCATCTGCCTACTGTGGGACTTTAAACAAACCACTTACCCAGACATAGTTCCTGACCCACCCCTGAAATAGACCTACATGTATAGGCTCACTGCTCATCTTGGAACCAATTCAGAGGACATGTAAATTATCATGAGAAGATAAATTGAAACATTTTTTTCATTAACAGAATGTGTCTAGTTAACTTACTTATTCTAATATAAAGGGATAGATTTTGCTATTTGCGGATGTTTAATAACGATTTGTACAGTCTGTTTTCTTTGATATTGGGCCATATTAGAAAGAACAGCAGAATAGAGTTTAATGAGTGGGGGCTTTGCTGTATGCACAAACAACAAATCTCCCTTTCATATTTTTTCAATAGCTTATTATGAGTCTGCGTCTGGTAAGGACCGTGATATGCAAATTATTTTTGGAGTTCTGTTACTCAACTTCAGTAACAGAAAATACATGTGGGAAAGATGTAGAGGAATTTTTAAAAATCTCTCAAAGCATTTAAAATGTTGCCTTGGGATGTAAAGGGCTTGTAAATTCAGTGAACAGGTCCAGAATATTTGCTTACATTAGGAAACATGCACCACAAATCTGTCTTACGGAGGTCTACATCTTTCAGTCTGAAATTCTGAAACTTGGCAAGCTTGGCTATAAGGTGTGGGCCTCTCTTAGTAATGGAACAAGGAAAAGAGGGATTGTGTTACTGTTTTATAGAGTTTGGTTAAAAAAGCTAGGTCATCTGATACCCTGGGCACTTCACCAGACTGACTCCCCTCCTCAAAAAAGGATGTTCTGTAAATGCAGCAATCTACTTGAGACAAGCACCATCCTAAATGTATCAGTAAACAGACATCCCATCACAAATGCAGTATTAATATTCATTTATGGAGGAGCAAAAAAGAAATGCTGGTACTCACTCATGCTCCATCAGAATATGCCAATCATGCAACCTTATAGCTTGTGCTCAGTGCAGTCGCACCTTTCATCCTGTGCTAGTTAAGACTCTGTTAAACCAAAGTTAAATGACAAGGAGGGCCTCTAAATTCTGGTTAAGGGAATTATAAGGGACTATTTTTCCTTTAGCCACAGTTTTTGTGCCACCAGTGTCACACTGGCCCCAATTTTAAATAAATTGTAATCGACCTGTTGCGTTTTTATGAAGGGGTTATCTTCCTAATGTGTGACTTGAATTTGATCAATCATGTGAAATGTTTGTTCAGGGAGGCCAGAGATCTTTAGAAGTTCATTTGTGGAGGCACTTTAGTTTGCATTGCTTATTATACAATGGGTCGGTCTGGCTGATGTACGTATTGTGTCACACACTATAGGAAACTGGTTCACTTCTTATTCCCCTGTATGCAAGCAATACTGAAAGGCAGACAGAATTTCAATTTCTAAAGCAGCACTCATTTTTACCTCAAATTTTGTTCTATCCATGCTGCTATGGCTTTAAAATAAAAACTGAAAAACAACACCTTTAAAACATTGGAGATTTAATGCATCTTTCTGTACTTCAAGTCGTTTTAAGGAATGACTCGTAACAGGTGGAGGCAGTACATGCAGGTTTCTCAAGGGGATTCCACAAAAACACTGAAACAGTGAGAGATATTTAAAAGCTCATTCCAAATAGCCTTGCAGCAATATATACGTGAAATTAGATAACATAGTATGCTTTCTTGGCATGAATGGCAGTAATGGTTTGTAGAAAATCAAATTACATGCTAGACGTAGTAGGGCAAATGAAGCAGAAATATAGCAAGGGAAAGCTGAACTCTCCAAAATTATAGAATCAGAGTTGCATTATAAACTTTCTTTTTGTAAATAAATGGATTTTGAAGCTTCAGCTAAAACACAGAAACAGCTAACTAGTTGGCTGCTGAAGGAGTAAAAACCCCTTTGGTGGAGGGGAGGTGACAGTCTAATATGAACCAGCATCTCTGAAACCAATTAGAAAGGCATGCAGTGTTTAAAAGATTATTATCCATGCTTATTGTGACGGCCATGCCCTGGCCCAGCAATCAAGGAGCCTCACTCCTCACCACTAACACCAGGGAGGGCGTCTCATATAGGAGAAAGGATAACAAATACACACAGTAAAGTACAATTTCCCTTAAGTGCACACAGAGATCACAGTCAGTCTGGGGCTGGTTGCTCCCTTGCTCCCCAGGTCCCCAATAAGACTCCCCACAGGCACAGCTATAGGGTTCAGATCTCACCTAGCTGGCAAGCTAACCTCCAGTACCCTCTCTGTCCCACCAGTGCTTCGTGTCCCTCCCCAGGTAGCTGACACACTACACACACTTTGAAATAAGGATTTATACAACTTGACAGACACTCCTGGGAAAGGGTGACACAGATTCTCCAGCTGTGCCCCTTTACCCAGACTATACAGTAGTAATTACTGCCACCACCAGCTAATACTTATCAGCTACCCAAAGGCCCTTAAAAGGGTGTCCAATTATTACTATGCAATATTATTATCCAATTGGTAAGTGTGGCTAATCAATCTAAGGCTTATTAGAGTGGCTTTGTACAATAAACTCTATAAAAATGCAATGTACTCTAGAACTCAACTTGTCTCTACACAAACCAGCCACAGGTAAAAGGTTTTAAAATATTTAATAATAAATAATTAAATCACAAGACAACACTACTACACCACAGTGCTATCAAAGAGTTCAGAAATCACACAGAAACGTAAAATAATACAGTAGGAAAGTTCTGATATAACAGAAAAACAAAAAAGAACAACCACATTCAGGAGCCAGGAAACTAACAGAAAAACACTTAAGTCTAATCTTTATAGTCCTAGCTATTTCTACAAGAAAGCATACTTCTAAAGTAACTTACCTTCAAAGAGCAAGGCAGTGCTGAGGTTGGATATTAAGACAGAATGCTTACAGTCTCTCTCTCAGCAATAGTTTAAAATCACTAACATTCCTGCTGGGCCCTCCCAGATTACATCATTTTGACAGTTAGGTTTTCCAGTATACACATTACATAATTTTGACACTTAGTCTGGAGTTCCCAGGCCAACAGGCTGCATTACCTAACAATCTAACACCTGCTCAGGAAACTACAACAATAAAAGGCATTTCAAATGTACACTCCAGTAATTATTCATTAAGTTAAAAAATAGAAAGAATGTGTTCAGCTAGCCTCTTCAGCACCACTATCTAGATCAAATGGGCATACAAGACATCATTTTAACTTCAAAAGAACATATGTGAAATGCTTGGCTTAGTTTTCCTTACAGCAGATGGCAATGTTGCTACAATCTTGAAGTTCACACTTTACAGTGTTTTCTTTCATTTAAGAAACAAGCCTGTATTTTACATTTATATTTACAAATGCCAGAATTATGTATCAAATTCTATTTGACTAGACTGGCAGCCTTCACACCTTCTTCCCCAATCTTCACACTTATATTCAGCTCTATCACTGCTCCAGTTCTTCTCAGGTAAAAAAGAACAGTTTTATATAGGTTAGCTCTTCCAAGGCTAAATCCAGATAACACCTAGAAATTAATGGCACCAGTAATGATAGAAGGTCATAAAAGGGCTTGCAAGTGGCAAAACCACAGGCACTAATGGAATTTCAACAGGGATTCATCAGAATTGGGAGTACAACTCTTGGCCTCACTCTGTACGGTTCTGAACACCATGCTAACACAAAATGGGTTCCCCATTTGACATGAAGCTAAAATATCTCCCACATTAAAGGAGAAGAAAAAAATATAAAGCTTCCCAAGTCTTACTATTCCATCTCAGTTTAAAACCAAAATTACAAATTCATGGGAATATCAGCACCTAGGTCTTCACACAAAATAAGTCTAATACAGAAGGATCAGTGTAGTTTTGTTCTTGGCTAGCATACATTTAATAACACTGATTTTAGATGATTCTGTTGGGTCAGCTTGTCTAGTTACAATAAGTTTAAATAGCACTGGGCAGTTAGTTCAGACAGTGAAACACACATAAAGCTTTTTATTGGTTGCACAGGACATACTTAAGATTCTGAAAAGATACTGATGCAAGGAAGACTTTATTCAACAACTTCTGAATATAGTACAGTTTTGTAAAATCTTGCCATAACAGTAGATGTCCTTCTCTTCACTGCTGCAATATTCTTTACATAAGGGATCTCCTGCCAAAGATAGCCCATTGTCATCCCAGTGTACTAAAGCCTTTGGAATTTATAGACATTGTACTTTATGCTCCCCATGCAAGGCGTAGGGCATAAAGGTGATGTATGGATGTACATACCCCAGAAATGAAAACCCTAGGAGGAACATGTGCATCCAGAAGGAGAAAAAGAAAATAATCCCTGTCCAGGAAGGCAACAAGAATAGTCCAGAGCAGAAGGGGGAGGAGGGAGGGAGCGAATACTGCAACAGTCAAGCGAAGGACATCTACTGCTATGGTAAGATTTTACACAACTGTATTATGTCCTTCCATAACCCTGTTACAGTATTCTCTTCATAATGGAGAATACAAAAGCTCAAGAGGAAACTTGGAAGGAGGAAGGCACAGGAAAAGCCCTCTAGAAATCTATGCAGGATAGCTCTGGCAAAGCCAACTCTTGCTCTGGAGACAACATCCAACTTGCAATGTTTAGTGAAGGTATGGACAGAAGTCCAAGTAGCAGCCTGAAGGATGGAATTGGTGTCCAGCCCTTTGAAAAAGGCACAAGAGGAAGCAACAGCTCTGGTAGAATGAACCTTTACAAATGCAGAAAAGCATTTGCCATGAGAGGAGTAACAAAAAGAAATGGCCTTAGAGATCCAGGAAGAAAATGGTTTGCTTAGAAACTGCCAAACCCAAAGACCTGGGATGAAAGGAAACAAAAGGTTGCTCAGATTTGTGAACAGCTTTAGTCTTATCCAAACAATATTTGAGCTGCCTATGCAAATCCAAGGTGTGAAGGACATTCTAACCAGCAGACTCAAAAGAAGGAAAAAAAGGAGGGTAAATCAATAGACTGATTAAGAGACAACACATTGACCATGTTGGGCATAATAAAAGGATTAGTATGAATAGACATCCTGTATCTGTGAAAAACTAAGAATAAAGAGGAACAGGTGTAAGAGTCTGGAGTTCAGATACTCTCCTAGCTGAAAGTAAGGGCCAAAAGAAGAACAGTCTTCCAAGTATGATGTTCATAGGTGTTTACTCGACTAACGAACACAAGAGCCTTTTAAGCCTAGCCATGCATCCCAAATCTCTGACAAGTTCTGATACCCTTGATAAGTGTAAGCATAGGCATGGGTGATGAGACATAGGTGCCAAACCGGGGATGGAATTCCAACTTCCCCATCCAATTGTCCAAGTTGCATTTGAATTGGGTTAAGGAGGAACTCTGCTTCACATGGATGAGAAGACTGTTCCACAAGACAGGGTAGTCTCTGGAATAAATACCTATCTCTCCAGCAGGTCCTATTTATATCACAGGCAATGTTTAAGACTTTAGAACAGGCAATTCTGGTGCTGTTTGTTTTGTGGATATGCAGGAGGTCCATCAGAGTGGGATCTGACAATGCCCTGTATGCCAGGCATAGATCTCCCCTCAAAAGCCTGTAGGAGACAGAACACAGATATAGGGGCCGTAAGGCGGTCTGCACAGGATGTTACTTATGCTCTGTATTCTTTAGTGAGGAACCTCTGTGGACGTTCCAATTGTTGGATATGCCTGGTTAGATACATACCAAAGGGGGTACTGTACTCAATGACAGTCTGATGAATGCAGAATACATCGGAACAATGACTTCCTTGGACTTGGATGCCATACCTTTGTTTATAAGTTGCGCAACACAGAATGATTTCCTCACCACTGTAGACACTTGATGATCAATGACTAGATTACTATCTATGCGTGTCCCTAAGTCCCTGACTACTGAGTCAACTCTAAGGGGTGTATTGTCAATATGATAGTTACCAGGGATGGATGACTTCCCAAAGGATACCATCATGCATTTCTTGGCATTTCATTTTAGTCCATGGCTCTGATACCAGTTGTTTGTCTGTGTCAACCCCTCCTGGAGAACATTTGTGTCAGTGCAAAATTAAATGACAGTTCTTAATTTGCAATCATCTGCAAATTTAGTCAGCCAGAGACCACTGACATTGGCCTTGATTTCTGAAAGCTAAATGCCAAAAAGGAGTGGTCCAAGGACTGATCCCTGAGGGACTTCACTTGTGATTGGCCTCTTTCTAGAGGTGGACTCCCCAATTCTAACTTCCTGGGTCCTGTCTGTGAGCCAGTTGCCTATCCACTGGGTGACATACTGGCTTGTACCTAACCTCTTAAGTTTGTCAACAATACCAGAGTGAGGTATTGTGTCAAATGCCTTGGCCAGGTCAAGGTAGGCAGTGTGAACGACTTTGCCCTCATCTACTGCTTTGGTGAACTTTTCAAAGTCCACCAGGCTAAGTAGGCATGATCTGCCCTTGACGAAACCAAACTGGGTTGGGTCCAGTATCTGGAGGTTTACTATATCTCTGTTGATCAACTCCATGATAATTCTTTCCATGGCTTTACATACAAGACTAGTGAAACTTATGGGTCTGTAGTTGGCTCACCTTTGTGCAGAGGGATGATTGTTGCCTTTCTCCATTCATGAGGCACAAAGACTGTTTAGATGCTACAGTTAAATAGTAATTCCAAAGGCCCTGATAGGTCATGTTTTACGCTATTTATAAGGCATCCTGGGATGCTGTCTGGGCCCATTGATGCAGTGTTCTTGGTCTTAGAGAGAGCATTAAGGACCTGTTCCCTAGTGATAGTAGGGGAGTTATATTTGAGGATATTTCTTGAGGGAAGGTTGAGGGGGAGAAAGGGGTAAAGTTGGAGCCGTATTTATCAGCCAGGAGGTTTGCTATATCTTCTGGCTCAGTATAGGTGGGTCCATTTACAATTAACTTTGCACACAATTGTGTGTTGCCTTTGAAGTTGCGGACATAGCTAAAGAATGCTTTGCGGTTCTCCTTGGCCTGGGAGGCCAAACTTACCTCAAATTTGGCTTTGGTAGACTTTATTTGCCCTCTGAGTTGTTTGTTTAGATTGATGAGAGTGCTTTTATCCTGCTGGATGCTGCAACTCCTAATTTTTGCCATGATTTTCTTCCTGTTATACAGCTGTTTGATTTTGTGATTCCACCAGCATGGGTTGGTTTTTTGAGTTAGTTCTGTACTTCTTCCTGGTGGGTACAGCTGCCTCTATGCAGCTATTAACATGCTTGTACAGGGTTTCTATGAACAGTTCTGCACAGGCAGAAGTATTCACAGGGTTTATGGGGGCTTGAAATTTTGCCAGGCTCTCACTTAATAGCAGGAGGTTAACCTTAGAATAGTTCCTGAATATTCCAGGTTTAGCTAGGGGTCCAGGTTTTATTTTTACTTCAAAGGAGACCATTTTGTGGTCTGACCTCACCAGGGAAAGCATTACAGTAGGAGGTGTGGAGCAGTCTCCCTTACTAGTGAGGACCAGATCCAATATGGTTGCACACCTGGTTGGTGTACTGACTGCCAGGTCTAGGAAGTCTGTGCCTGTAAAATCCAGGAATCTCTGTGGATGTACATTTGTTGTTGTATAGCATTCCCAGTTAATAGTGGGGTAACTAAAGTCACCCATGAATATGGTATTGGGTTGGATGATTAGTGTTTTAAATAAGTTTAAATACATGGTATGGGTTTCCTGGGTCATAGAGGGGAACCCATAGCTTGCAAGGAAGTGATATTGGATTTTACCTATGGTGATTTGAACATGGATCAGCTCAAGTGTATTGTCCTGTTTGACCAGCCTTGAAGTATATTTATTGTTGATGTAAACACAGACACCTCCACCTTTATTCCCTGCCTGTGAAGTAGTTGGCCTAAATGTGTGGAAGGCATTATAACCTGCTCTCTGTGGCTTTAAACCATGTCTCAGTGACCACACAGATATCAGCATTCTCTAGGGTAAGGACAGCTTCTAGGGAGTGGAGTTTTTCTGTTTAGACTCCTAGCATTGAGCAGTAATACCTTTAGATTTTCTTGGTTTTTATTTGCTATGTTGGAAGTACTTTCAGTTTGGCATTGCCTAAAAAAAGGACACTATGGGGAAAATAATGTTTTAGCTAATATTTGAAAGCCTAAAGGGGAGAGGTGCAGACCATCCCTGGCAAAGCAGCATGGTCCTTTGACCATCTCCTTCCATGCTATCAAATATTGCACCCCCTTAGAATGACACCAAAAACTAAGCCAATTATTAAAGTAAATCATCTTTTGTTCATATTGTGATATCATCCTTGTTGCAAAGAAGCTGAAGCTGCAGGCTCAAAAGGAGCCTGAGTCATTTTTTCAAGAACAAAACTGAGGTCCCCAGGAAGGCAAACATGCTTCTTGGGAAGCCTGACATGAAGGATGCTTTTAAGAAATTATTTTACATCAAAATGAGAAGCAAATAGAGGATTCAAGTGCAGACAAGCAGAAATGGCTGACAAATAGGCCCTCACAAAAGAATAGACCAGGCCAGACTGGAGCAACTCACACAAATAAGAAAGGACCAGTGAGATCCCCATTGTAAAAGGATCCTGGTTACCAGCATGGCACCAAACACAAAATCTCTTCCATGTGGACAAATGATTTCCTGGTAGTTGATTCCTGGCCTCCTTCAGATCTCTAAGCACATCCTCAGAAAAGAAGTGCCTAAAAAGGATCAAAACCCTATCACCCACAGTGTCACTTGAAAAGTGGACAAGTGAGGCTGGATAAGAGACCTCTTGTCTTCTATAAGAAGGTCCATATGCTCTGGTAACTTATGGTGATTGCCCCTGGCTAAGTGATGAAGTGGGAACCAATGTTATCTGAGCCAAGAGGGAGTCATCAGCAAGATTTTGGGGGGTGTTTTGCTTGATCTTGTGCAGGACCCTCAGAATCAGGGGAAGGGGAGAGACCGAGAAGGCAAGGCATAGAGAAAACAGCCCTTTCCAAGGAAAAGACAGGACATCCACCTTCAGGCCAGGGGTCTTGGGACTCTGAAACAGAAAACTGGAAGTTGTCTATTCAGATGGGAGATAAAAAGATCTACCTGTGGAATATCCCACCATTGGAAAATGTCCAGCAACACATCTCTGCAAAGCATCCATTTGTGAGCCTGTGCTGGACCTGTTCAGAGAATCTGCCACTATATTTTGCTCTGAAGGAATGAAGACGGCCTACAGAGTCACTTGGTAAAGGATATCTAAATCCCCGACTTCAACAGCAAGTCTGCAAAGAAGGTAGCATCATGTCCCCCCCCCCTGCTTGTTTATATACCACATCAATGTGGTATTCCCTGTGAAAACATTGAAGGGCCCTGGAAGAAAAAGAGAATGAAATGCTTGAGGAGCTAACAGAAGAGTTTTCATCTTGATGTTGATGTGATCTGATCTCTGATGAGGATGCCAGAAACTCTGTACCTTGAGAGAGCCAAAGGAATCTCCCCATTACCTATGCGAGACATCCGAAGAGGGTTCCTGAGACGGGTTACTGGAAGTTGGAAAGTAAGCCCTGGATTGAGAGAAAGCTGATGAATCTACCACTGAAGTTCAAGTTTGAAACATGAAAGGAAGGGAACCAGGAAATTCAGTGGATTAAAGTGTTGAAGCCACAGTGACTTGAGGAACCACTGTAGTTTACTCATATGGAGCCTGGCTAGGGGGAGCATAGGAATGATGAAAGCCAAGAATCCTAGAATCCTGAGAAAATTCCTGGTTGTGACTGAAGCCAGAGAAAGAGGAAATTGAAGAAAGGCAAACAGAGAGAAGGCCCTGGGAGGAGCCAAAGATGCTAGCATGGGAATGGTCTGGATCCTTCAACCAAGAAAAACATGATCCTCAGAAAGAACCAGGACTGGTTTCCGAAAGTTTAAGGTAAACCCCAGGCTTTTCACAAGATGAACAGTTAACTAAAGATGCTGAAGCAAAACCTCAGGGGACAAAGCCTGAATGAACAGGTTGTCTAGATAAGAAAATATGAACCCCTCTCATCCTGCAGAAGGCAATGACTGGAGGAAAGCATTAGGTGACTATCCTTGGGACAGTACAGAGACAACTGGGCAAAGTAGAGAACTGAAAATGCAAGGAAGAAACAGAGAAATGTAAAAACTTCCTGAAAAGGGGATGAATGGGGAAGTGTAGGTAGGCATCCTTGAGGTCCAGAGATACCAAGAACACATGGGGAAGAAGAAGAGAAAACAAGGTTTGAAGGGACAACATTCAAAAGGAAAGGACCTTTAGAAAGGTACTGAGCTGAGAAAGGTTCAGAATGGGTCTCCAAGTGCCTTCCTTTGTGGAGAACCAGGAACATCCTGGAATAAAAACTTTTCCCTTCCTGGGTAGGGGGTACAAATTGAATGCATCCCTGATCCAGAAGGGCCTAAAGTAGTTCTGGAAAGAAAGGAAGCTGTTTTGGAGGAGGTTGAGGGATGCCCAGAAAAATAGGAAGGAATTTCCACACCATGAAATATCCCCGGCAGATGATGGACAAGTCTTGACTGACCTTTAACCAACTGGGAAGGGACAGAGAAAGATGAAGGGACAAAGGAACTTGGCCTAAGAAAAGGGGAAGTAAACTGTCAGATAGAACCTGGTTTGTCTTGAAAAGGAGGCGTCTGAGAAGACTTGGCCTGGGGTACTCACCTAAAACCCTTTTTACCTTTAGGTGAAGGGCAGGACTGTTTTGTGAACAAAGGCAGATTTGAATGGATAATTTCTCTGAAATTTAGTGATAGGAGAAACAAAAATACGTTTCAATTCCTGCAAGGCCTTGCCTTTATCCTGGAGAGACTTAAAAAGCTCAGCAGCAGAGCCAAAGAGGTTCTTATTATCAAGAAGGGCATCCAACCATTTAGCTTTAATGTCATCAGGTAAAGGCTGAAGATGAAGCCAAGAATAGTGCCTTAAAACAGAACCAAATGCAGCCTCCTTAAAAGAAGCATCAGGTGCATCACAGGTATACTTAACAGAGTGATGAGCCACTTGACAGGAAGAACACAATATGGAAAGAGCTGAGACCTTCCCTTCTGAATCAGGAAGGTCAGAAATTGCTCAAGAAAGAAGGGTTAAAACATACTTGGTCATACAAGCCTGATAATTAATAGCCTTAAAAGCCAGGGTGTCAGCAGTATAGACCTTTTTGCCTAGATGTTCCATGGCTCTATCGGTTCCCTATTATAATGATCGAAGATGCATTCTTTCAAATGCATCTTGATCAAACTTGAAAGCACGAAACGGCAAAATACTCAAATGGCATATAAGCAAATTCTTTCCCTGGGAAAGAAATCGCTTGGCCACCTAAGTTATTTTGCCGTTTTCGTCACTGTTGTGCGATCTTGGAGTTGATATATTTAAGTGGGGGGGCACAGCCCCCACTTCGGGGGGGTGTTGGGGGCAAAGCCCCCCACTTTATGTAATGTTTTAAAGTTTTTTTTTCCCTTTTGTTTGGAACAGCTATTTTTTTCCCTGGGAAAAAAAAAATCACTGTTCTGAGAGTTCGGGATTGTAAGCTTTTGCTTACATGGGGTCAATAAATCAGCATTCGCTTTTTTAAGTGTTCGCTGATTTAATATAGACCTGCTCTATTATCTTTATCTGAAGGAAGAAGTATAGAGGAGGGCAAAAGTTTAGAAGGTTTGTCAGAAGATACAGACACTACGGAACGATCAGCAGAAGGACATTTGTACAAAAATTTATAATCATCAGGCACCTTATAAAATCTGTCAGGTTTCTTGGGAGCTGGAGGCTGAGTATCAGGAGCAACAGAGGCTGCTGAAAAGGTATCCAGAAGGGCAGCCAAGACTGGAGGAACAGCTGAGGGTTTGGGATGCTCCATCTGGAGGAGTTCATAATATTTCTTTTGAATATCAGAAATCTGGGAATAGGTCCATTTGAAAACTTCCATCATGCGGAAAATAGTGACCCCAAAAGAGAGTTCCTCTAAGGGAGAATCTGAACTAAAAATAGTCTTCCTCAGATCCATAATCCAAAGAAGAAGGGATTTGAGAAAAATATGCCAATGACTTCCCCAGAATCCAAATCCTGTTCATAGGACTCCTGCTCTCCGGGCCTCATAAGTGGAGTGGATGACCAGAGCGGAGCAGATACAAAGACTCCCTGAGGTGGCTTCAAGACTATTAAGGCATAAAACAATCCTTGAGTAAATTCCTGCCATTCATGCTACAGATCTTTAACAGCAAGGGAAATATGCTTGTTTTTTTCTTTTGAGGGATGTTCTGCCCAAAAAATCCTATGAGGCTAGGACCCTTGCCAACGTTCAATCAAAGTGGTAGTAATTTCCGCCCAAACTAGGATCTGCAGCACCCCCCCTTGGTCCCTCAGATATAATTAGCCAACATTCCCAGTCAATGTCCACAGCAGATGTTTATAACACCTCTGAGGAGGTGCAAGCAGCTGGATCCATGCCAGCTTCCAAAGAGATAGCAGCAGAAGAATCTGAAACAACAACCGGCCAATCCTCTGGGCTGTCGCCAGCCTTGAGGGACACATCTATGGAGGCGGGACAGCAGTCAAATCAGACCAGAGTTTTTTTGGCCGTTTTCTTGGCAGGAAGCTGACCTTCGGGACAGGAAGACTCCACTATAGCACCTTTCACCAACAATTTTAGATGTTTGTTCTCTAGGTAAATCGATAAGGAGGAGAGATGACTATGTAGGGTCATAGGGAGAAATTCCTGGCAGACAGAATACTGTATATGGTCATGAGAAGCACCCAAACCGAAGAGACACAGCTTGTGATGGTCTTTATGGGGAATCTGCCTACCACACTGGAATTTTCCCTTTCTGGATGACATGTATACACACCAAAATAAAAAAAAAAAGTAAAATAAAGATAAGAAACCCCAATGGGGCAATAATCTTAAATACAGCTCGGTAACCAGCAGCGTTCAGACCAACATTCAGTGATAGGATTTGGATTGGCAGCAAAGAAGTTCTGAGGTATGTACTTCCGTACATCACCTTTATGCCCTACGTGTCACACAGGGAGACAAAAGTCTATCAATTCCAAAGGCTTTGGTGTACTGGACAGATGCTGGGCTATCCTTGGCAGGAGATCCCTTATGTAAAGAATACTGCAACAGTGATATGGAAGGACATCTATGGAGACTCTTCTGCATGAGTCAAAGTAAACTCAAACGTGTCTGAGAAGCTCTTTCTCCAAAGGAATAACTAGGTAAGATTGTCTGCTGCTTCTATTTCCATTTTATTTGGAACTTTCAGCAGAAGCAATATGGCTTTTAGTTTTAAAGGACATGAAGAGGGTGAAGTTGAAATGTTATTGCTATTTACTGGCATATTTACTAGATCCAGTAATGAAGTTTCTTAAATTATCTGTGCTCTTAAAATTGTTTAGACAGCTGTCAAATTACAAAATATATAACAGATACCCAGACATTAGTTCTAAAATTCCAATCCCAAAAGAAGGCATTCATTCTCCTTTCAATGAGATTCAAGGAGTTCAGATGGAGTCTTCAGTGAATGCCACTGTTTCAGTTACATAACAGCAAGAAGTAAATAAACGCCAAGAGTGTTTGATGAAATTGAATGCCCTGTCGTTAGATTTATGTCAAAGAGTATCGGAACTTCAAATTCTAATTTTGCCACATTTCTTATTTGTGCTTCCAACATGTCCAATAAATCCTAGTCAAAGTTTTTTTGATTAGGTTAAAAAAAAAAGCTATGTCTTACCATAACGTTCCATCTGTGTTGTTCATCTTCTTTCATTCATCACTTATGGGTTCGGTTCTGAGCCCTCGGAACCGAGTCGGCCTATTACCAAGCTTGTGCCAACCAAATAAACTCTCGAGCTATGTCTCTACCCAGAATAACCTTCACCCTGTTACCTCAGATCGAGTTTGCTACAGAAAAGGAAGTAAAGTCAAGGTCAGTTCTGCGCAAATACCCTAGGGCACCACTTAGACCCAAAGCATCCCCCAGGAGCCTTTGGAGGGGGAAAAAGGGTGGGAAGTGATGAAGGAAAGAAGATAAACACAGATGGAATGTTAGGGTAAGACATAACTTCTTTATCTGATGTTATTCTTCTTTCCATTCATCATTGATGGGACAGAATCCCAAGCTACCTTGAGGTGCATGGGTGGCCCTTATGGAAGAACATTTCTGAGTACCACTGAGCTGAAGTCAGCTCTCCCTCTGGAGATCAAGTCCAATTTGTAATGACTTATAAAGGTATGAGACTTAGCCCAAGAAGCTGATGCACAGGCATCATCCATGGAAGCCCTGGAATGGAATGCTATAGATGTTGCTATAGATCTAGTGGAGTGAGCTTTAACTTTTGGCATAGGTTCATTATTGAGGGAATAGATGAAATGTATGCAGTCCCTTAGCCATCTTGATAATGTCACCTTGGAAACGGCCTCTCCCATTTTGGGCCCAGAAAAAGAGAAAAGCTGTTCAGATTTACGGATAGGTTTGGTCCTGTCTAGGTAAATTTTCAATTGTCTATGTACGTCTAAGGAGTGAAGGCAATACTCTCCTCTATTGGCAAAATTCAGAAAAAAAAAACACTGGTAGATTAATGGTCTGGTTAATGCAGAATTCAGAAACAACTTTGGGAAGAAAGAATGGATTCCTCCGAAGTGATACTCTGTCTTTATGAAAGACCAGATAGGACCTCTTGATACATAATGCCTGCAGCTCCGAGACTCTTCTGGCAGAGGTAATGGCCACCAGGAACAAGGATTTCCAAGACAAAAACTTTAGGTCACACTTCGTAGAAGGTTCAAAGGGTCTTTGCATCAAAGACTGAAGGACTAGAGTGAGGTTCCATGATTCCACGGGCTGTCTGACAGGAGGCCTGATATGAGAGGTCCCCCTTGAGGAAAGCCTTGCAAAGGCGTAATGAGATATGAGTGGGTGCCATCTATACCACTGTGGAAATTGCCACTAGATGCACTCATACTGTAGAGGCAGAGGCTCCAGTATCAAAAAACGTAGCCAAGTACTGAAGCACTGCAGTAACTGGAGGTGAATACGGGTCTAGCATGTTATCCTTGGACCAGATGGAGAACCTTTTCCATTTATCCTGATATAGTCTTCTGGTGGGTGGTTTGTGAGAGGCCAGAATGATGTCTCGAACAGGCAAAGAGAGATTAGCTTGCCTGGTGACTAGTGGAAGTGGAGAAACCAAGCTATCAACTTGAAACTGGACAGATATGGGTGACTCAACCCTTGGGGGTGAGTAATCAGATCTGGTAGAGGGTCCAGAATCTACAGCGGGTATATCTGGCGAGGCAAAAGGAAGGGGAAGCAAACTTGTTGAGGCCAGAATGGGGCTATGAGGATCACCTTGCATCTCAACCGAAGAGCTTTCTTTAGAAATTGTGGGATCAGAGGAATGGGAGGATAATGGTAAAGAAGTCCCGTGGGCCAATCGTGGATCAGAGCGTCCCTTGGTGACTCCCCCTCCGGGTGAAGTAGGGTGAAATAGCTGCTGCACTTGGTATATGATGGGGAAGCAAAAAGGTCACAGCTAGGCTGGCCCCAGTGACTGAAGATTACAGATGCCACCTCGAGGTTGAGAGACAACTCGTGAAGCATGAGGATGCATCTGCTCAGTTTGTCCGCAATCACGTTGGAGCTCCCCGGGACATGCTTTGTTATCAGAAAGCGGTTGGAAGCCAACCAAAGACCAAAGGGACAAACTCAGAGCTGGAGTGAGATGCACCACAGGCAGCGAAGTGATGGGTTCCAAGAAGGATGTCAGAGCAGAAGGCTTCGGAACAGAAATGGTCGGAGGAGGAGGAGTGTAAGATGGAGTCCATGGATAAGACAACCCAAGTCCTGCAGGTGGATAGGTCTTAGAAAGTGAGGGAATCCCCCAGCTAATAACAGCTGGTCTACAAGACGCACCACATCGTGTTCCGAAAGGCTTCTAGTGGATCTAATGGACACTCCAGATGGAGAGTCAGGACATTCGAGGAATAGGCTATACGCTTGGCCCAGAAATGGATCTACAGAAGGGGAGTATCAGGTCCATGGTGCAAGGTCTGCCTGCACCAAAGTCTCTAGTTTCGAGACTGGAAATAAAGGGGTCAAATCCAGTGAGGTTGGTACAATGCTCGGTGCTGAAGTGGCACTTGGAGCCGAATCGGTCAGTTCCGAAATGGAAACTAATGGCATAGTTGAAGGAGTGCCCTGAGCCGAAGTGGCCACAGGTGCCGAAGTCAAAATAGGTGTAGTAAGTTCTATGATCAGTGCCGGAGAAAGGATCGGTGCCAAAACAGGTGCCGGTATTGAAGGTTTTGAGATGGTCAGAGCCGAAGACGATGGAGCTGAAGAGGCAGATTTATGCTCTAAAGATAACTTTGGGACCTTTGACTTCCCAGGCTTGCTCTGATCACCCAATGGTGAAGAAAGAACAGAGTGGGATTTATTTTTGTCCTTAGAAGGAGGGGTTGAGACCTCCATTGCAGAAATGGCCTCTGAAAAGGGAGACTTGAGTAACCCTTTCAGAATGAGTTTATTTTTGCGCTCATTAAGAGTGCACTGACTGAAACTTTGACAAATGTCACATGGAGACTGCACCGAAAGGTGGGTCAATCCCAAACTGTATACACAGTCATCATGAGAATCACTGTTAGGTAACTTGCCCTTACATTAAGTACAATTCTTAAAACCTGAAGTACCCTCCTTATCAGACATCTTGATAGAAGAAAACACCACAGGCCAACTGTATAATCCAACTATAAAGAAGTCAACTCCGTTCACAAAAGTCACAAATATAACAATACACTGGAATATAGAGAAAACACTTGAATAAAGGTCAACGCTAATAGGTTAAACAGGAGAGACAATGCCAACTATGGTATTGGAAAAATACCACAAGGGTAAGGGAGGAAAGGCTGTACCAACAATGGTACTTGAAAGTTTACCAACGGTAACAATGGGTGAGGAAAAAACAAGGTTAGACAGAAGAAAAGACATTAGAAATACCAACCGCTTAATAAAATATGAAGATATCCAAAAGTTTTCACACAAATATCAAAAAAGTTTCACTTAGCTGAGAGCTCGGCTGAAACATGGCTTTACGGTTACGTGGCAAATGAGATCTGAGGCAACAGGCAGAAGGGCGTTCTGGGTAAAGACTTAGCTCAAGAGTTTTTTTGGCTGGCGCAAGCTTGGTAATAGGCCAACCCGGTTTTGAGGGCTCGGAACCAAACCCGTCAGTGACGAATGGAAAGAAGATTAACAACATCAGATAGAATGTTTTGTCCTTTATTTGGCAGAAAGGAAGCTCCACTGTTGCATGGGATGACATTACCCTTCTAACAGACTGGGTGGTTTAGGTTTCCCAGATTTTTTAATGTACGTACTGCTGAGTCATACAAAGCAATCCCGGGGTATAGATAAACTTGGCAGGATCTTGGAAAGCGGTTGAACAAAGTCAAACAGGAGTCTGTTCATTTGGTATAAAATGTTGGGTTGCTCCTTGATTCTCTGTCACTGAAGCATCACACTGGTCACTGTAGTAAACTGACCTTGATTAATGGAAGGATACTGTTGCTCCAACAGTGCATTACATGATGCAAAATGTAAGGCAACAGCACCTACAATGACGGACATCAGTGCATCGTATAAAACAGAATACCTACATCAGCTTCAGCATGGTTTGAGGCAACCACCAATGGATAACACTGCAACATAAAACACTGGTCTAACAGCTTCAGGATGGATATGTGAGAATTTCTTGGTAAATGTGTCAAGAGTCCTTGTTTGTTCTGCAGTGAGGCTATTAGATACACAAGGAATTGGTTGATATGCTAAACAATATAGATGATTTTCTTCCCCAAGATTTCAAACTGACACACTAATCGATTTTGTTAAAAAGGAGTTATGTACTCACCATAATGTTCCATCTGTGTTGTCCATTTTCATTCTTCCTCAACTGATAGGTTCACATCCGATCCTCTGTTCTGACTCAGCCGTTACTAAAGCTCGTGAATAACCAAAAAGCTCTCAAGCTTCTCCCTTACCCATAATGCACCAACCCTAAGCTACCGCAGATCTTGTTTGCTAATTTTACCAGAAAACAGAATGTTTAACATGCATAAATATAGGAGACATACAAAGTACATTTGTGTACGCTTACCATAAATGTAGATGTTAGAGTGTACTCACTGTTGCAGTCATCACTTGTGTGTTATCCCTGCTGGGTAGCCCTCGGCAGGCCCAAATACCAGAGGAAAGATTGTCCCTCCTGCGTCAGCTGCATGTTGCCTGGGACTGATGTCAGGTCATCAGTGGTATAAAACAGAGCAGTCAATGCCATTACATCAGTTTTTCTTGCCCCAAACTATAGGAGCCCTGTCCAGAAGGCCTGAGGAAGACAGAGAGAGAAATCGAGGGGGAAGGAGGGAGGGTAACCAGGACTGCAACAGTGAATACATTTGAACATCTACATTAATGGTAAGCGTACACTACTGTACTATGCTCTTCGTGTTTCACTGTTGCAGTCATCACTTGTGTGAAGATTCCCAAAGCTGAAGGTAGGGTGGCTGGTAGAAGGGAAGGAAGAGTAGAACAGGATAGCACTGTTCTAAGTAGGGCCTAGCATGCCCTGCAGGACTGCAGAGGCAAAGCCTGCCTGGGTTTTGGAGAAAAGAGGCAAGTTGTAGTGCTTGGTGAACGTGTGGATGGAGGTCCTAGTGGCAGTTTCTAGGATGTCCTTGGTAAGGACTTCTCTGAGGAAGGCTGTGGAAGTAGATACTGCCCTAATGGAGTGGCTTACGACTGGCTTGGGAGGAATTTTCCCATGGAAGTGGTAGCAGAAACGGATACAGTTGGATATCCATTTAGAAATGGTCTGCTTGGTAATAGGTTTCCCTCTGCCTATGGGCTGAAGCTGACCAGGAGCTGGTCAGTCTTTCTGACAAACTTGGTTCTATCCAGATAATATCCAAGTTGTCTGTGCACATCTAGTGAATGAAGGATTCTTTCCCCCCTGTTCTGAGGGTTAAGAAAGAAGGTGGGAAGGTGTATAGCCTGATTCAGTGTTATGTCAGACACCATGTTAGGCATAAAGGAGGGGTTAGCTCTAAGAGACACCCTGTCGGCATGGAAGATAATGAAGGGTTCAATGGCCATGAGTGCTTGCAGCTCAGAAACCCTCCTAGCTGAGGTTATGGCCAGCAGAAGGTGGTCTTCCAAGAGAGGTGTTTTAGCTCTGCTGATGCAGCTAGTTCAAAGGGAGGCAAGGTCAATTTCTCCAAGACATAATTCAGGTCCCGGGCAGGAGTGGGTGGGCCTCCTAGGTGGCCTGATGCAAAATACCCCTCTAAGGAATTGTTTTAGTAGGGTGTTGGAGAATAAAGGCTGCTCTGTATGGAAATGGGCAGAGATAGAGGAGGCATGAATTTTGATGGAAGAGTAAGATAATCCTTTTTGCAGTAGCTCCACCAGGTAGTCTAGAATCAGAGAGAGAAAGATGCAAGGGAGCTGCTGGCACCCCTTTGTTTGGCACCATGCACTGAATCTTTTCCATTTTGCTGAGTACGATTTCTTGGTGCTGGACCTCTTGGTCTCAATTATATCTACGACTTGCTTGCTCAATAGTGGGCTAGTATCCGCCTCTGGGGTATAAGTCATGCAGATAGGTTGAGAGGTTGCAGATTGGGATGTAGTACTGACCCTTTTTCCTGGGTTAGACGTCCTTCTCTGGGGCCAATTCCTGGGATGCTCCTTTGTTAGGTTGAGTAGCAAGGGGTACCAATGTTGCCTGGGCCAATTTGGAGCAATTAGTACAGCTCTTGGTCCTTCCTCCCTGACATTCAGCAGTACCCTTGGCATCATTGCCAAGGGGGGGGGGGGCGTAGACAAACAGGTTGCCCCAGTGGAAGGAGAGAGCATCCACCTTCTAGGCTTCTGGGTGGAACTCCCTGGTGCAGAACTTGTCTAACTGCCTGTTGTCTATGGATGCAAAAAGGTCTATTTCTGGGGTCCCCCAAGTTTTGGAGATACAGAGGAAGGTCTACCTCCAAAGCTGCCATTCATGGGGTTCCAGGACACTTCTGCTGAGGTGGTCTGCTAGGGTATTGTGCTCCCCCAGGATGTATTGGGCTATCAGGTGAAGGCCCATCATTGAGGCAGTCTGCCAAAGAAGCATGGCTAGACGACAAAGTGGATAGGAGTGTGTTCCCCTCTGCGTGTTCATGTACCATGACTGTGATACTGTCCGTTTTGATGAGGAGCACCCCTGGTTTTAGATGGCTCTTGAAGGCTGTGATAGCCCTAAGTACTGCCATCATTTCCTTTAGGTCGATGTGTAGGTCTAGGTCCCTGAGGTCCCAAGAGCCTTGGGTGCACATGTCTCCTAAGTGTGTACCCCCAGCTTTGTCTGACGTGTCTGTTGTGATGGTCTGGCCATGGGAAAGAATTAGAAAAGGTAGGCCCTTGTTCAGGGTGCAGACTTCTGCCCACCATTGGAGTTCCCCTCTTAAGATGGGAATCAGAGGCAGTTTCAGCTCCAGAGACTGACAGCACTGGCAACATAGGTTTTTTAAGTACCATTGCAGTTTTCTCATGTGTAGTCTGGCCAAGGGCACCAACAGGATGCCGGATGCCATGTACCCCAAAGCTTGAAGGAACTGCCTTGCTGTGAAGTGTGTTCTGTAAGCCAACTGGGAGAAGTATTTTGGCAGGACCTGTCTGGTGGGCTGGAAATGGGATTTTTTTCTTGTTGATGGTAAATCCGAGAGAGTTGAAAAGAGCTTGGACAAAGTCGAGGTCTTGCAGAAGCTTTTCACTGCTGTCTGCCTGGATGAGGCAGTTATCCAGATAAGGGTAAATCTGAATGTTTTTCTGCCTGCAGAAGGCAATGACAGGGGCCAGGCATTTGGTGAAAACCCTGGGAGCAGTAGATAAGCCAAATGGCAGAGCAGAGAGCTGAAAGTGTTGTGAGCCTGCCCTGAAGTGAAGGAACCTTCTGCAGGACTCCCTTACAGGGATATGGAGGTAGGCATCTTTTAGGTCCAAGGTGACTAGTCAGGCATTTGGGGTCAGCATGGGTAAGAGTTTTTGGAGCCTAAGCATTTTGAATTTTGGCACTTGCAGGAAAAGGTTTAGTGTGGAAAGATCTAGAACAGGGCACCAAGAGCCCTCTTTCCTGGGTACCAGGAACAATCTTGAATAAAACCCTTTTCCAGCTTGTTCCTGGGGTACAGGTTCCACTGCTCCTTGAAGACAAAGTTTCTGAATTTGACAGAGGGCTTCTGCCCACTGATTTGATAGAATGTCTGGGTATCCTGCTACGATTGGTCTCTCTTTGAAGGAGAATCTGTATACTGTATACTTAGAAAATGACATTTAGGACCCAGTGATCCTTTGAGATGAATTGCCAGTTGTCTTTAAAAAGGGATAGCCTTCTTCCTAACCTTTGGGGAGGGTGGAGGGGGCAGAGGGGGAGGAGGAGTCATTCGTCAGTCCTTAGGGTAGGGAGTGGACTTACAACTCCCTGTCCTGGGGTTGTAGTGGTCCATTGTCTGGGCCTCTGCTGGCCTTGTTGTAGTTGTGTTTGCCTGGGGGTCTGTCCCCGTGTCCTTTCCTTTGCACAGGCCTGGATTGAGTAGGAAAGGACCAGTGTTTGGTAGGAAAGTTCCTGCTGAATCTGGGAGGCTGTACTTGGAGGAAGTCTTTTACAATCTGCATAGATTTGGCCTTATCCTCTAATTTTTTTATCACCTTCTCTGCCTTAGATCCAAAACAGGTGGTCCTTATCTAGGGGGGCGTCTAGGAGTTTGGATTTAACATGATCAGGTAGAGGTTGCTTTTTCAGCCATGCATGTCTCCTAATGACTGACCCCGCAACAGCAGCTCTGCTGGAGGCTTCTATGTCATTGTATCCACAGTGGAGGGAATGCTTTGCCAGCTGAGAGTTGGACTGTAAGAGTTTCCCTAGATCTCTGGAAGTAGAACTGTCAGGCAAGGAGGAAATGTTCTGCTTTAATAGTTCCATGGAATGTTGCTGATATTTCAACATATGGAAATAGCAGTTAAGAGCTCTAATAGCTAAGGTAGCAGAGGTGTATTCTTTTTTACTCCTTCTGTCTAGGGCTCTGCTATCCTTGTCAGATGGAATAGGGTTTTTGGAGGAACTAGCCCTAGCCCCATTGGGTCCCTGGGTGATGACCTCTGGGTCCGCCGCAGGATATTTGAATAAGTATTTGTGGGTGTCTGGCACCCTGTAGTACCTGTCTGGTTTTCTAGGTGCAGGAGGTAGGGCATTAGGTGTAAGGCTAGACTCCATGAAAACATCCTCCACCACATCCAAAATGGGAGGAATGGCCAAGGGTTGTGCTGGGGAAGGTCCAGAAATTCTCTTAGCCTCTTTTTAGACTGGGGGTAATCTTGAGCTTCCCAATGGAAGTGTTCCCTAAGGGTATGTAAGGTCTCCCCAAAAGACAGGTCCTCTGGGGGGGATACAGATGGGATGGATTCTTCTGCATCAGAATCCTCATAGGTGGTAAGGGGCTGCTGTTCATTGGCTGAATCCAAAAAATCAGATTTTTCGATGTCTGGTTCTGACAATCTCTGGGGAAAGATCCCTTTTTCTTTTTGCTGGGGGAAGACTGGTTACCTCTAATAAGGGTAATAAGATCCTCAGCCATCTTAAGAAGCTATTGTGACTGAGCAGGTTGGGCTGGAAGATGGCAATTGAGAAGAGTTTTTCTGGGAGTGGTCTTGGTTTTAGGCCTCAGAGCTTCAACTGGGCCTGGGTGCGGCTGGTCTTTGGCGTCGGTTATCCAAAAAGCCTCCTCAGAAGCCGGTGCCTGCAGAGCGGCTCCAAACCCAACCACAGGGCTGGCAACTGAAAACTCAGCAGATGTAGTCTGATCTGGCAGTATACCAGACTCCGAATGGGTCTCGGTAGGGGCCTGCGGCGATATAGCGTCGGGCATCAGGGGCTGTGTAGGCACCTCACTGAATTCCGCTGTACTGGTGGCTGTCTTCAGGGAAGAGTCATCAGAAGGCCTAACTTTTTGTGGTCTGTCCCTTTATCTTTTCTCTTTTTGGGGATGTCCATTGTATGCTGACCAATGGATGCCATTTCATACTGCGAAGGACTGTCTTTCAAATATCTAGCTACAAATTCGGCTCTATGGTCGATGGTCCTAGCGTTAAAGAGAGCACAGAACCACCATCCGGGGACGCCGTGGTCTGGGCATAAACAGGTTACACAGGTTATGGAAGTCTTGGTGTGGTATTTGTTTTCCACAGCAGAGACAATTTAGTTTTTCGGACATCAGTTAGTGCAAGAAAAAGATCCCCGATGGGGTACTTAGCTTTAGTCATTTTCTACTTCACTCGGGCAGCGGCCGACCTATGCACATGCAAACTGCTTCTGCTTCTGGCTCCACGGCAAGATAGACTGATGTAATGATGACCTGACATCTGTCCCATGTGACCTGCAGCCGATGCAGGAGGGACAATCTTTACTCTGGTATTCGGGCCGGCCAAGGGCTACCCAGCAGGGATAACCCACAAGTGATGACTGCAATAGTGAAACACGAAGAACATCTGCATGTGCTCATTAAAGGAAAAAAACTATATCTGGAGCTCAATATAAAGGACAATGATCTCCCTCTAACCACTCATTCATCCAGAAGTTTGTGAATAGAAGGGATGGGGGTTGGCTGGCAGGAAGTTGAAGAAGAATGAAAATAGACAACACAGATGGAACGTTATGATGAATACATAACTTCTTTATCTGATTATGTTAATTTTCATTCTATCCTTAACTGATGAGACAAAGTCCTCAGCTACCTACAATACCGGGTGGACTCTAAGGAAGGATACTCCTGAGCACAGCTGAACCAAATGATGTTCTACCCCTGGAGACTAGATCCAACTTGCAATGAGTAATAAAGGTATGGGGAATAACCCAAGTTGCTGCTGCATATATGCCATCTGGAGAGAAAGACTAAAGAAGTTTCATGGACCTAGTTGAATGAGCTCATATTGATTGCGTAAGGTAATACCCAATTTGTTATAGATAAATGAAATGCAATCAGTTCGCCATCTGTTAGTATTGTAACTGGTTTACCCAATTTCAATTCTGCAAAGTAAACAAACAATCGGTCTGTTTTTCGGATTTCTTTTGTTCTATGCAGGTAAAAACATAATTGTCTGTTAACACCCAGTAAATGTAACATATATTCACCCTTGGTTGCAAAATTAGTAAAGAATACTGGAAAACTAATGGACTGATTGATATTAGATTCTGACACCACCTTGGGAGGGAAGGAAGGAGGCAATTGCTCGTAGCGTCACTCTATCCTTGTGAAAGATCAAGTATGGAGATTTTGAAGACAAGGCCTGAATCTCAAATTCATCTAGCAGAGGTAATGGCTACTAGTAAAACAGTTTTCCCAAGTAAGATACTTAAGCTCACATTTTGCTGCTGGTTCAAAGGGAGAATGTATTAGTGCTTGCAATACTAAACTCAGATTCCATGGAGGGGTAGGTACCTTAAATGGCAATCTCAAAAGAAAAGTGCCTCACAAAAAAAGCTCTGCACAATGTGAACATTTGATATTGTTGCTAACTGAACTTTAGTGGTTGAGGAACTAGCCCCTTCTTTAAAAAGTAAAGCTAAAAACTTGAGTATTAAAATGAATATAAAATAAATGTTGGCTGTTTGAAACGCTTCCCCTTATAAAGCTCAATAAATGTCAAATGTAAAGATGGGTGAGCGAAGCGGCAGAATATTCAATACTATATACAATGTCAGCGTTAAAGAATCACCAAATAAAAGAAAAAAGTAATACTTCCAACAGGTTGAACAATTCCCAGTTCCTTGTTCTGGTCAATAAATCCACTCGTATACACATGTATACAACGGCTTGCCAGCAGTTTTCACTTATATGCACTTATATGCAATGTCAACGTTAAAGTAGCACCAAATAAAGGAAAGCAGTGATACTTCCAACAAGTTAAACAATTCCTAGTTCCTCGTTCCGGTCAATAAATCCACTCATATACACACGTATATAACAGCTTTCCAGCAGTTTTCACTTCACCAGCTATTAACATGAATAAACGGATCAACCAAACGGCTATTTAAAACTTATATTTATTCAGAAATAAGAAAAACGGCAAGCGCTTTCACCCGTAGGCTTCATCAGGCCATTAATGATTATACATTTGAATTAATTAAATGCATTTATATACATTTATTAATGATGACATCACTTCCTACTATTAATTAGTATCACATTTGTCCATGCACTTTAACTGCATAACAACCAAAAAACATTTCATAAGGCTTTGCCGTAAAAACAAGAATCCTTTTCATATAAATACTTAAACATATGCACACTATGTAAATGTATAACTCTTGGATATTCCCTAGCTATTATGTGAAAGAAAATATACGAAACTTATTTATAAAAAATATATATATGTATATAAAAACTTAGTCTAAAATTCTATTGAAAACGATATACAGGATGAACAAATGCATGAGAATATATATAATCTATCCATCTAACAATATAAAATGCAGTTTAACTTAAAAACTAAAAGTTCATCCCAATGTATAACCCTAAGCAATAGTTTGATAATACTACTTCATTTTGATTTCATTTAAAGCATAGTGTATAAGAAGTATATATAAAAATATCCAGTTCCTAACATCATAATATATGGAAAAAATGATCTAATATTTAAAATATGTGTATATGAAGTGTAGCTTGAAAATATGACAAAAGTACATCATTAGATGTGGAACCCTATATCTAATAGACATTACTACTATAAATAACTCTATATCCATACATAAAATAAACTATGAATCTGATTCCTTGTATGGTAATGTTTTAAGGATCATAATAATTTACTATAATCAGCTAGACACCTGAGTTAACTCACCCATCTTTACATTTGACATTTATTGAGCTTTATAACGGGAAGCATTTCAAACAGCCAACATTTATTTTATATTCATTTTAATACTCATTTCTTTTGGCTGTTTGATTGTTCTAATGGCAGAGATTAATGAAATATCAGTAGAACTACCATACGTGCCTGAAAATTGTCGGGATAACACTACGAGATTTCATCATTACGTCCAAGGAAAGGAAAACCCGCTAAAAGCGTATGACGTCAGCGATACCACTACGGACGATGGAGCCATAGTTGAAGCAAATAGTAATGGACTATCACTTCTACTGAGCAAGATGGAATTGGATTTCGTTAAGCTTAAACGATTACAATTACAGAGGCAACATTTCGAAGTATGCATTGAGCGCCACATTATACCAAGGGAACTACGCATTTTAAAAATGCCTACCACAGGTACTAAATATCCTCTGTTGTTATATCAATGGCAAAAAATAAATTTAGATACGAGCTTACAATATATGGCTTTGTTGAACAGTTATTTCTTACCTGAAGAAAAGGCACTAAGGGAACAAGTAATGGAACAACAAAAGAGTATATACTCGATGTTCCCTAAACATGTGGCCGATAAGGGTATGGAGAAACTGTTGGACAATGTGTACTTATTTGAAAAAAAGTTATTGGAACAAAAACAACATAAAATAGATAGGGATACCAAGGACTTTGCGAGAGGCCAGGTCTTCACTTGGCCTAAAGAAGACAAAACTGTTAGTAATAAAAAAGTAAATGACAAGATAGATGTAAATCATGTGCAAATGAATAAGAATGTAAATGTGTCATATAAGTCTGTTAACCCAAATGTTGATGGAAGTCAAAATACACAACATTGTCTAATCATTGGGAATGATAATATAGATGTAAATAGTTGTTTGAATGATGCACCGACCACAGACAGAAGTAGTAATCAAATAATAGTGACAGCAGTGGTGCATCAGGAAAATATAGATACACAACAGGTTATTAGTAGCAAAGACAATGCTAGGGGAGATCAGGAACATGTTCCATTGGAAAAAGAAAGTCCCTTAAGGGAAGATGTTGTGAGGAAAAAAATTCTGAATATTAGTGTTAATAGGGCTGACAATAAGGACATGGTCCCTTTCCCCATCGGAGAGAAATGGAAGGGAGGGGGCAGGGACAGGTCAGTAAGCCGGGGAAGGCAAAAAAGGAGAATTATGGACACAGAGCACACAGGACCAACGTTAAAGAAAATGTGGAACAAAAACTTAACTCATTAATCTGGAATATATCCAGCAAAGTCCTTACTAATGAAGAGACAGAGGTCCTAGAGAAAGGACTTACGTTTATACCCACTACAAAAAGTGATATAACTGAAACAATAACTGATTTAAAATTATTTGTAAGAAATGTTCAGCTAAAAATAGATTATGGCAGCATAGAAACACGTATAGATGGTCATGTACTCAGGAAACCCAGTACTTATGTACCTCCTTTACATCCGCTGCTAGATGCATACTCAAGATTAGTTGAGGAAGAATTACACAAACAGAATGAGGCCAATAGGAGTAGAAAAGGCTATAGAAATTTAACATTTGGCGCCAGAAAGGCACTTGAAAACTTGAAACGTGACTCAAGCATAATGATTAGACCAGCTGATAAAGGTGGGCCCACTGTCATCATGGATATGGATAAATACATAGCCAGTATGATAAACATGTTAGATAATGATCAGTATTATGAACAGGTTAGTACTAAAAAGGTTGATATTATTATTTCTAAGGTTAATATGGAGCTCCTAAATTTATTTCAGGAAGGAAGAATCAGTCAGGACTTGTATAACTTCTGCCAAGTTGACAATCCCAGAATACCATGTATACAAGGGGTTCCAAAGATACACAAAAATCCAACCTCACCACCTATGAGGCCCATTGTAGCTGGAAGGGGCTGGAAAATGGAACCCCTATCGTTATATATTGAATCTAAGTTAAGAGTCATAGTAGAAAATTATACATACATCCTAAGGGATACCAGGCAGTTTTTGCTTAAGTTGTATGAATATATGAAAGAAGTAAAGGTAATACCCAATTATTGGTTAGTAACCTTGGATGTAACATCATTATTTACCAGCATTCCTAACCAGCAGGGCATTGAATGTATACGTAGATGTTTAGAATTGTATCATACTCCATCTCAGACAGAAACATTATGTACATTAATGAGAATAGTATTAAATAATAACATCTTCACCTTTCATCAAAAAATTTATTTTCAACAGGATGGCGTAGCTATGGGCACATCTTGTGCCAATAGCTACGCCAACCTAGTGATGGCTGATTGGGAGAATAGAATGCTGTTTACACTGGACTCTTATAAGAAGCATGTAGGATTCTATGTACGTTTTGTAGATGACCTTTTCTTAATTTGGAAATCAAGTGAAGAACAATTGAAACATTTTTTACAAGAAATGAACTCAATGACACAATATTTAGAGTTCACAATGGTAGCATCACAAAGTTTTGTACCTTATCTGGATGTTTATGTAGAAAAAATTTTTAATGGTTATATCAATACAGGAGTATATAGAAAAACATGCCACAGGAGTTCTTATTTGCATAGGTCTAGCATGCACCCGGGCTATGTATTTAAGAATGTGGTTAAAGGGCAAGCCATGCGGGTATCTAGGTAGAACTCCACACAGGAAGGATATAATCAGGAGATACTAGAACTTAAACGACAATTTCTAGAAAGATCGTATAAACCTCAGGAAATAAATGAAGGTTTAATTGACTTAGAAGTTTTAAGAGAAGGACGTGCATACCCATATTTTGCTGACCAAAGCAAAAGTGTTAAGGAAATGACACATGTAAGCAATAATTTTAACAACAGTCGGCCTACTGTTACTATTTATTATACACAAGATGTTAATGAAATCAGAAGTGCTTATACGAAATACTGGGATCTTCTACAAGTTGATCCAGCAGTCTCAGGGGTAGTAGGGAATTCACCCAAGTTTATTTATAAGAATAAGCTAAATCTACACAGAATGCTTTGTAGCTCTAACAGAGTTGACCCCATACCACGAATGAGTGATGTAAATGCTAACACTCGACCATGTGGAAAATGTAATTTCTGTCATACGATAGATCAATCAGCTAGTTTTATACATCCTATAACACAACGAGCTTTTAAATTTTATTGCAATGCAAATTGCGAAACCACGCACGTAGTATATCTAGCCATATGCCAGTCCTGCCCAGCTTTTTATGTGGGCAAGACGGACAGACGGCTAAGGGAAAGGATTAGAGAGCATTATTATAATATCAAGATAGGGTCAGATAAAAATGCACTATCTAAACATATAATTAAAACTTCAATGCAACATAAATTTAAATTCATGGTGATGCAAGTCAATATTCCTACAGTTAGAAGAGGACCCATACGTAACATTACTGAACAACACGAGAGCAGATGGATTATCTGTTTGAGAGCTCATCGAGATCCAGGACTCAATGATAGAATTCCTATTAAACCTATACTTAGGGCCAAGAATTTAAAGGTCCATAAACATTAAGACTGGTTCAACACATCTCTTTGAATAAGAAGGGTAGTGATAAATTATGTTATTATAGATTCTTATGGGAGTCACCGTGAACTATATAAATATGTTTAATTGATAGACACAGTAAATATAAAGTAGTTATAGAATTGACTGAGCCTTATCATATTCTTGCATAGGTCATTAGCAATTGTTTATAGCTCTATGTTATGTTGTGTTTGATAACAGATTTATTCATTTGAATACATGGGGTCCATACCCATTGAGATATTAGATTTGTGATCACTCCTAATTTAGTTCCTAAGTTAACTCAGGTGTCTAGCCGATTATAGTAAATTATTATGATCCTTAAAACATTACCATACAAGGAATCAGATTCATAGTTTATTTTATGTATGGATATAGAGTTATTTATAGTAGTAACGTCTATTAGAGACAGGGTTCCACATCTAATGATGTACTTTTGTCATATTTTCAAGCTACACTTCATATACACATATTTTAAATATTAGATAATTTTTTCCATATATTATGATGTTAGGAACTGGATATTTTTATATATACTCCTTATACACTATGCTTTAAATGAAATCAAAATGAAGTAGTATTATCAAACTATTGCTTAGGGTTATACATTGGGACGAACTTTTAGTTTTTAAGTTAAACTGCATTTTATATTGTTAGATGGATAAATTATATATATTCTCATGCGTTTGTTCATCCTGTATATCGTTTTCAATAGAATTTGAGACTAAGTTTTTATATACATATATATATTTTTTATAAATAAGTTTCGTATATTCTCTTTCACATAATAGCTAGGGAATATCCAAGAGTTATACATTTACATAGTGTGCACATGTTTAAGTATTTATATGAAAAGGATTCTTGTTTTTACGGCAAAGCCTTATGAAATGTTTTTTGGTTGTTATGCAGTTAAAATGCATGGACCAATGTGATACTAATTAATAGTAGGAAGTGATGTCATCATTAATAAATGTATATAAATGCATTTAATTAATTCAAATGTATAATCATTAATGGCCTGATGAAGCCTACGGGTGAAAGCGCTCGCCGTTTTTCTTATTTCTGAATAAATATAAGTTTTAAATAGCCGTTTGGTCGATCCGTTTATTCATGTTAATAGCTGGTGAAGTGAAAACTGCTGGAAAGCTGTTGTATACGTGTGTATATGAGTGGATTTATTGACCGGAACGAGAAACTAGGAATTGTTTAACTTGTTGGAAGTATCACTGCTTTCCTTTATTTGGTGTTACGTTAACGTTGACATTGCATATAAGTGCATATAAGTGAAAACTGCTGGCAAGCCGTTGTATACATGTGTATACGAGTGGATTTATTGACCAGAACAAGGAACTGGGAATTGTTCAACCTGTTGGAAGTATTACTTTTTTACTTTTATTTGGTGATACTTTAACGCTGACATTGTACATAAAAACTTGAGTATGTTACGTACCGGAGCTGAAAAAGGTTCAACGTGATTTTGTTGTGCCCACAAAAATCTTTTACATTTGCTTGTATAGAGTTTTCGTGTGTTGAAGGTTTGTGGGAAGATAAAAGTACATGCCAGACATGGGAAGAGACCATTGGTTGTCTGGCTATTAATGGAATTGGAGAAAGCAGGCTGTCAAGCCTGAGGTTTGAAATGTTTGGAGGGATCATGCCTGTTAGGTAAGACAGGAGGTCTGGAGTCGGATCCAGAATCCAAGGTTGGTGGAGTAAGTGAGGTCAAAGGAAGGGTAACCAAACTTGTCGAGACCAGTGAGGTGCAATAAGGATGACTTTGCTCTTCAACCTGGCAGCTTTCTGTAGAAATTTTAGAATTAATGGTATTAGTGGGTAGGCATAAAGTAGACAAGGATGGGCCAACCATGAAGTACAACATCCCTCGGTGATTCTCCCTGTGGTGGAATTAGGGCAGAGTAGCTGCTGCATTTGTTGTTTAGGGGAGAAGTAAAAAGATAGCAGCAAAGCTGGCCCCATTGACAAAAAAATCATCTCTGTCACCTTGTTGAAAGACTACTCATGAGGTAGAAGACTGTACCTGCTCAGTTTGTCTGCTATTACATTGGACTTTCCCCAGAATGTTCATTGCTATGAGAACGCGACTGCATGAGATCACCCATTGCCACACACTAAGTGCTTCTCAACACAAGTAATATGATCTGGTCCCTCCTTGTTTGTTTATGTACCAATCTACTGACATAGTGTCTGTTTGAACTGCAACTGTCCCTGAAGGGAGAGCATCCTGAAAGGCCTGCAACGCTAACTGCACTGCTCTCATCTCTAGGACACTGATATGCAAGTTGGCCTCTTTGAGGGACCAAGTGCCTTTGACTGTTTTCCCTAAAAAGTGACCCCCAACCTCAACTGGGAAGCGTCCATGGTCACTATGGTCTTGGGCTGAGGGGAAATGAATGGACAGCCCTGTAGAATCTGATCTGATTGAATCCACCACCTGAGATCTCCATTGCATGTTTGAGTGATTCGTATCTGAGTTGACATGGGTTAGTAAAGTATCAACCACTATGTTGCTAGCATCCATTGGAGAATCTTCATATAAAATCTGGCTAAAGGTACTAAGGTTATTGCCGCTGACACGGATCATAGAGTTGAAATCTTGGTACTGCAGATGATTTTTCTGACCTGTGATCTGATAGTTTGTACTCTTGGGGGGGGGGTGGTGGTCAATGAGGCTATCAGTGACTGTGTGAAAACTGCTCCTACGAATTCCAAATGTTGAATTGGTTCTAGTTGAGACTTGTCATAGTTTGTGGTTATTCCCAGAGAAGAACAAGTCTAGAGAACCTGATTTCTTGCCCTTATCAACTGATGCCTGGTCGGGGCAGTAATGAAGCAGTCGTCTAGACATGGAAACACCCAGAATATCTGCAGTCTCAAGTGAGCTGCTACTACTGCCATGCATTTGGTGAACACCCTGGAGGCTGTGGTGAGACCAAAGGGCAGATGTTTGAACTGGTAGTGACTGGCTCCCAGCTGGAAGTGTAAATGCCTTCTGGATCATCTGTTCACATCTTTATGTGATAGTATGCATCCTGATGGTCTATAGAGTGCATCCAGTCATCCTTGCCCAGGACAGAGAGAATGGACTGAAACATGACCATCCGAAACTTGGTACGTTGAACAGTCTTGTTGAAAACGCTGAAATCCAAAATTGGTCTCCAGTCCCCCATTTTCTTTGGCACTAAAAAAAACCTTGAGTATGTTCTGGATTCTACCTGGTCTGGTGAGACCTCTTGGATGACACTTTTGTCTAGCAGCTTTTGCATTTGAATTGCTGCCTCTTCCCTTTGACTGGTTGGAACATTGGGAATTTTTCCCAACACTGAAGGTGGAAGGGAAAAGGGTATTATAAAGCCTCTGGATATAATCCACTGCACCCAAGTATCTTTTGTTATGTCTAGCCAGGCTCTCTTGGTGCAGGGATAACTGACCCCTAATTTCCACCAGAGGGCAGCAATTGGGCCTCCTTTTAGGAGAACTGGTAAGGTCTTTCCAGGAAAGGATTTCTGGACCCCTGGTTTTGCTGGCCTCCTCTGCCGCTGGGGCAGCTTTGACTATTAAGAGATCCCCCCTCTGCCCCTGAGGGAACTTCCTCTTCATTATCCTGGAAAGGACCCTGGGATTTCCTGAACCACATCTTTCACCCACCTCATTGATGTCTTGAAAACGATCATTAAGGGGTCAAAAAACAAACACCCATCTTTCGCACACCTGGATAACGTTTCTTTCACTGTGGGGCCAAACAAGGAAGTGCCGTCAAAGGGAGCACTGATGAACAAAGACTTTAAGAGTTCTGCAAAAATCACATAAGTGCATCCAGGCATGTCCCCTGATGGAAATGCTTGAGCCCAGTGTTCTTGAGGTTCTTTCGGCTACATATGAAATAAGCCTCATGGATGAATTCAAAATAGATTGTAGGGTAGCCATCTGAGAAGTCATGGATGATTGGACCTCTGTAGAAACAGATGCTGAGAGGGTACTTGAAAGTTCCTTGATCAAATCTCATCTGTAACCTAGTAAAATGTGCCAAATAATTTAGCGACATTAAGGCGAAAGAGGCTGAAGCACAGATGCACTTCCCAAACTTTTACATCACCCTAGGCTCACTGTTATTGGATGAACAATAGCACTCTGTTCAGCAAGTTCCTTTTTGGTGGCTGTCGCCATGATTATGGCATCAATGGGCACCCCTTTTGCCCAAAAATCTTTCTACAAAGATGATGCCAGAATCTTGTCTGGTCTTCTGGGTATGGGTTCAACTGTGTCAGGTTCCTTCCACACCCACTGGGAGAACAAATAAATGAGCTCATTGGCAGGTGGAGTAAGCCAGGAGGTAGATGGCCAGTACTGAAAACCTCCAGGAATGCGGACTCCTCAGATGAAGGGTTGCTAGGGGTTCAACCACCTCCCTGTTTTAGGATCTCAAGGATGTCTCTAAATGAGACATATTCTGGAGGTGATCGTAGGGACCCTTCACCTTCATCGAAGTCCGTATCCTTTGTGACTACCTCTTGTGTAGAGTCCAAGTGCTTCCTCTTGCACTTCTTCCTAGGGGCCTCCTCAGTGGGGTGGCTCTGGGGAGGTAAGGGAAGAAACTGTAATACCCTGCTGAGAAGCCTGGAGATCTCAGACTGGCTGTCCCTGTAGGAAAGAATGATGAGTTCTAAGTGCAGAGACATCAGGGTAGAAGGTTGAGGATCTCGGGGGGTTAGATCCGCCAGTCTTATCGAAGCAGAGAACACCCTCTTCACAACCTTGCAGGCCGATAGTCCCGAAGAGAGAGAGCAGACCCCGGTGCCGAGAAGGCAAGCTTCTAGACCATTGTCCTCCCCTGCTCCAAAGGCAATCTCCCCGAGGAGAAAGCTACAGCTGTGCTATCCAGTGCCAATGCTCCAAGAGGCAGAGATGGCTCCAACAAATTCGGAGTCAATTCGAACACCTTGGACCAGACAGGGAAGCTCTGGCTCCAAGAGTCATCTGGATCCAAAGAAATCTGAACTGGAGCACTGAGACTAAGCTTTGGATCCAAAGACTATGTAATCTTCAGATCCAAGCCAGATGGACCAAGAAGGCTCGGATCCAGGGACTCTGAAGCAACCGAAGGGATCAGAGGAGGAGGAGGTTGAAGTGGGGGTGTAGTTGATGGATGGGCCTCCTGACCCGAGGGGGTAGGAATTGGCAAGACATCCATCTGAATCTGCACCAAGATGAACTTCCACATTATTCTTTCCATGTCTTCCTCCATCAGACTTCTGGACAAAGGAGTTGAGGCAAGAGAAGGAGACCTGGACTGGTGTCATTTCAAAAAGGGTGAAGGCACCCTAGAAGGTACAGGATCAATATACGGTGAATATCTGATCCTGGGGAGAACTATATGATTCGAGGCAGTCAGATCGGATTCCTTTTTTGTCAGTTCCAAGATAGTCGGCTCCATCACTTTTTTTCTTCCTTGGATCTGAGGGTGAAGAACTTTGGAATCTTTTCAGATCAAACGTAGGCCTTTTCTTAGATGGCTCCGAAACCGAGGTGGGTGAGGTATTAAGTCCTCGGAGACGAAGACTTAACTTCTTTTGTTTTTCATTTGGGGGATTGAGCCCCAGATGCAGCTTCTCCAAACAAGGAAGGTAACAATTCTTTTAATATGAGCTTATTTTTCCTCTCTACTAGAGCTCTACGACTGAAATTCTGGCAGATCAAACAATCCTCCTGCAGGTGTTGAAGCCCTAAGCAATAAAACACAGTGTGTGGGCATCCAACAGCGGTAGCTTGTGCCCACACTTGACACATTTCTTACACCCAGATTGGCCTTTGTCCACCATTATACCACCAACAATAAAACGGAAAGATTAAGTAAGACAATTTTTTTTTTTTTTAATAAGGCAAAGACAGGAAATATTTACCAACAACGGTAAGAAAAGACTACATGAAAGTGTAGGAAGGAAAAACAATTCTAACTACAGAAGGCTAGATAAAGGAAAAAAGGGAAAGGTAAATTACTGACTATGATAATTGAAGAACTACAAACTCATATAAGGTGAAGTGTTAACAAATGTAAGAAATGACATTATAACATATGAAAATATTAAGCTTTAGAAGATTTTTGAATGAAAAAACTGTTCCTTATCGGTGAAAACTCAAGAGCTACACTGACCACGTTTTTCGCAAAAAGTGGCAAATGAGATCTGAGGTAGCTTAGGGTTGGTGCATTATGGGTAAGGGAGAAACTCAAGAACTTTTTGGTTACCAAGAGTTTTAGTAACAGCAGAACTGGATCCGAACCCATTCGTTTAGGACAGAATGAAAACTGAGAACATCAGATACAATATTAGGTTAGAGGGATGGGATTCTAAGCAAGTAATAAGTAAACTACATGGCTTAACTCCAGTTTAAGAAAAGTTCTACAGAAAATGATTGGTCCATACCAACAACCCAATAGCATCACTCAGTTGGAGAACTAGTCAGAGACCAATATTACATATCTCAACCTCAGAAGTTTCATATATTCAGGTGGAAATGTCTTCATAACTATTTCAATATAACTCAGAGATCAAGTGTGATGCTGTCAGGAATTTCTAGTATATCCGGGAGATATGAGGTGGAGAGAGTGGGTTCTTGGATGCACATCTTTTAGAACTGCACTAAACTGGACTCCTTCAAAAAGTAGTTACAGCAGTCACTAGAGAAATTCTGGCTGAGGAGTGGGCTAGTTTATATTTCCAAGATTTTCCTATCATGGGAAATGGAAGACACTCCCAGTTTAAATCTACTTTTATTAAAATAGACAAAAACGAAATTGTGAAAGTCTTCATATCCTCCAAGTAGAGAAGATCTGTACAAGTTTCTGCAAGACATAATTAGGAGGGAATAAATGGGTTTAACTAAGGTTCAGAGAATGAAACTTCCAAGCAAATGGTTCTCTGTGGGCTCAAATACAGCAAAAGGTACTTGAGAATGGTCTTGTATTTGTAAATGCTGTTAATTTCAACAGTTTTCTGCCCCACAGATCATAATGCGTTGTTTTTATATTATTACACAAAGACATGCGTGAATGGGTGTGCCTTCGTTGAAGGTTGGGCGTTGGGCTGGCACCTCGGCACCATAAAAATCGACTGCCAATCATAGGTTCATAGATTACTACTAGGCTAACTGCCCTTGTGGGACATTTTAAGCCTAGCCAATTACCCCATGTGAGAATCAATCCCTGCACCTTGTGTCTATAAGGTAAACAACTTAACCATTAGGCCACCCACGCAACATTAGCAGACCGGAGTTCCGCTGTGGCGACCCCTAACTGGGAAAAGCCAAAAGAAAAACAACAACACATTGCTATATGTTGGGATTGGAATGTTAATGGAAGTGTTGATGTTTCATTATTATCACTATCTTTCCAAATAGCAATAGGTTACTTACAGGTAAAAAAATAAATAAAAAATCCTCGGCTGGATTCAGGTTTATCTCTACAGTGTACTTGAGGTAGCTAATGTTAGTGGACGTCTCTAATCCAATCAAATGTACTATGATAGCATGCTATATGATGGGCAAGGTGGTTTCCACATATGACAAAATACCATGACTGCTATCCTCTCCACTACAAACTGTGGTCATCTGGTAAACTTACAGACTGTTGCCTTGAAAGAAACTTTTAATTCAGTGCCTTACTATTAACTCTGTACTGAGCTAGTCAAGTTTCTGGATAATCTTGCTGGCTATTCAACTATCTTAATGACTATGTCTTCAGAGTCCAGACTGATCATACTTTATCTTCTTTGGTTCCCACTGATAGAGGAGTACTCCCTAGGTCTGTTTTTTTTCCATCAGCAGCTCATACCTTAACTATCTCAGCAATGAGCTTCCATCATTACCATCCTGTTTATGTGCAGATGATCTTGTTATAACAGCTGTGGAGGTCTCTCATTTGTTAACAGCTTGTACCTTGAATTAACACCTTCTGCTTCTTCATGGGTCACGTTTTTTTCCTGAAATGAATTACAGATCAGTATTACAAAACAAAAGACAGAAATGCTTGAGTGCCTCCTCACCTGATTTAGGAACATATGAGATAGTGCAAGTATTTTGACCTCTGGACGGACCCTAACTTTACCTTAAAAATATATTGCCAGTCTCAGTTTAGAGGCAAGTACTAGGCTAGCTGACCCTGAGGGTCATTTTAAGCCTAGCCAATTTCCCTTTCTTTGTACTCAAATTAACCTATCCCATTTGGTTAAAGATTGTCCTTACCAGTCCTATGGTCAATAACTATACATTACCCCTAATAAGTATAACTGGAATCATAACATAGATAATTTGAGGGGACCCATGCATGCAGTAAAGCATTTAGGAGTTGCCTCTGTCACTTAGTAGTACAGGGGGTCAGTCATGGAGTGCAGAGAGTAAATTTTCTGTTTCCCATCCACAGATCCAAGTTGCTCTTGAATATGGACAGGGTTGAACTTTGTTTTATATGAATGGAGGATCTGTTCCAGAGCAGTGGTATCCTCTGTGAAATATACCTGTCACTCCAAACCACTATGTTGATGATGCAGAAGAGATTTTGATCTCCAGACAGATTATTTCTGATACCATTTGACTTGCCGATGTGCAGTAAATCCATTAGTACTAGGTTGGAGTATGTCTTGTATGACAAACAAAGGTAATTTTCTTAGCAGTTTGTAGGATACAGAGTATAGTGACAGGGCTTTGAGTCCATGTAGGACCTGCTGTTTAGGCTTCGATCCTTTTACTACTGTATCTGTGTGTGTATGTGTGGTCCAGTTGTTGCATGTGTCTGGACAGATACATATCAATCATGGCATGATATTCAATGACTAACTTAATGAGGGCTGAGTAAAGGAGAACAACGATATCCCTAGATCTAAACACATTCCCTTTGTTTATAAGCTGTGCATTGTAGGACTTTTTTACACCAATGGACACGTGTTGGTCAAAAGTTAGGTTACTGTCTACGTAAGCTCCCAAATCCCAAACAACAGGGTCAGCTCTCAGGAGCATATTGTTAATGTGATAGTTCCCTGGGATAGATGACTTCCCAAAGAATATAATAATGCATTTTTTGGCATTTAGTTTCAGTCCACGATTTTGGCACCAGTTATTTACTTATTTGGGACAAACCTTTCTGCAGGATGACAAAGTCATTTGGGGATTCAATGACTGCTCATAGCTTGCACAAACCTAATCAGCCAAGGCCCTTTGGTATTGGCTTTTACTTGAACAAAAAATGATATACTAAACAGGAGAGGTCCCAGCAGAAAACTCTTGGGGGGAACTCCACTGGTGCCTGGTCTTTTTGTGGCAGTAACTTCCCCTGTTATGATTTTCTGCATCCTATTTGTGAGAAAGTTGGCAATCCAGAGTGTGACATAGGGGTTTATTCAGCTTTTCTACTATGCCTGAGTTGTGAATTGTGTCAAAAGCTTTTGCCAGGTGTAAGTATATGATGGTGTGTACCAGTTTGCCTTCATCCACTGCTTTGGTGACCTTTGCAGAAACTCCACTGGGTAGATTAAGCATGACCTGCCCTTGACGAATCCAAACTGAGTGGGTCTAGTGTTTCAAGATTCCCTATTTCCTGGCTGATTAGACCTATGATAGGTCTTTACATGGCTTTGCATATGAGGCTGGACAGACTTCTAAAACTGTCAAAAAGGTTAAAAAGGTCCTCAGTTTGTAAAATTGCTCGTTTGCTTACCAAAAATGTTAGAATTTTCCTTTGTAAGGGATTGCGGGTTTATATTACCTTACAGAAAAACCTAGTCAGCGAACACTTGTTCACCTACCAATAAATAGTGAACTCTCACGTCTTCAAACAGCCACTTCATTGAATTTTTTCCTAGGGGAAAAAAATCGCTTGGTCATTGTCATGAATTTGCCCTTTTCTCCACTGTAGTGCGATCTCAAAGTTGGTATATTTAGTTGGGGGGTGGAGGTGGGATGAAACCTCCCCACTTTGAAAGATTTGAAATATTGGCTCATTTTCAGTTGGGCAAGCAATTTTTTCCCCCCAAGAAAAAATTTGCTGAAGTGGCCGTTCAAAGACGTGAGAGTTTGCTGTTTATTGGTCGACGAATAAGTGTTTGCTGACTAGGTTTTTCGATAAGGTAATATAGACCCAGGGATTCCTACGTCTTACACTAGAATATGGCAGCTCTCTACTTACTACTAATGTAACTGGCAACATACAAACGTTACAAGCAATGGAGAACAGAGCTGACATATTTATGGTCAGTCTACACAAGCTGAACAATGTGCCCAGCTACCAGTGGCATACCATTTTAATACCTTAATTAGCACCCTGATATACAAACTTATTTTTTTTCTGAAGCATTGTCTTTTTCTCTCATCTTTTTTCTTTCAAATCATTTTAATAACTGTGTTACTCCACATTTTTTTCTTTTTTTAGCATGTTCTCTGCTTTTGACCCAAGAATATGGTTTGTCATCCTTGATTCTCTTATATTTCGTCAACCCTTGCCAAACTTCTGACAGCACTTAGGTCTTCCTCACAAAACACAATGCTATTTGTTCATGTGCAAGCATTACCAGTGAACAGCATTAATTAATATCTCTGTTGTCTCAGGGCCCCTGCTTGATCACATAAACATAACATTAGGTTGAACTACTCTTGCTCAGGCTGCTGTGCTACTGGCTCCTGTTAAGGTTTATGTGTGTTGCACTTGCTAGTATTGTGTTTTCTGTGCACACTTTACTATGACAACAGTCATTAAATTTGCATACTGATTACTTTTGTTGCCAACATTCTGTAACAAGGTTATAGCTGAAATGGAGCTTCCACAAGCCTAGTCCTCCTTCACAAACAATAGGCCTATTTAGCCACTTGGTTACTCAGTTTGCACCTTTCCCTTTAAAACAAAAACATGCACATTTTAATGTATTCTGGTTGATAACCTTAGCAAATATAAGAAAATACTGACTAGTATGACAAAAAAAATGTTTCTTTAAAAACTGATAATTTCTGACATTTTAAATATCACAGCAAAACAAACTCTTGATAAGTGCAAGCTTTTGAGATAACTGCATATCCTTCCCCAGGATTTATGTACTTAAACATGTCATGGTGCAACTTTACATATATATTCAAATGTATAAGTGTGGAGCTTTTTTCCACAGGCCTCCACTGAAAATGGGTTATGTGACCCAGTCAGACTATCCTGGTCAACAGATGTCAAATAAATAAAATAAGTGCACACCATTCTGAGTGAACAGACAACACAGACATAATTCACACCTTCTTCCTCCTAATTTTAGTTTTTCTTCTGATATTCTTGCAGCTTTAAATACTGACAAGGATTCATACAGGTTACCACAAAGTGTGACTTCATGTACACTTAGTGTAATCTTTCTGAGTGACTAGAAAGCACAAAAAACATGATACAAGAATGTTCTTGAATACATATCGTGTACACTTGGCGTAGACTTTATTGAATCTGGCCCTTCTTGTGTTTAGTGCCATTAGACCATGTAGTGTAAATGTATATGACTGTGAGTGTGTATGCATCTTATACTAAAAGTTTTATATTAAAATCTGGAAGCTTTACAGAGAAATGACCCTTTGAAATTACATTCAAGTTAGCATCAGAATAGTGATTAAAAATTCTAAAAACTCTTTCTCAAAACATTAAATTTAAAACATATCTATTAGATCTATACAGGGTAACAAATGCAAAAACTACCAAAAAATCTGAACATATACTGTTATGTCAGGTCTAAAAAGTCTCTATATTCTTTCTGAAAGTGAGATTTTCACTACTTCCAAATGAAGTAGCATAAACATTACACTAAAGCAATGTTGTTTTTATTTGATTTCAAAATGTTGCTGCTGCCACTGTCTCTGAAGTTAAAAGTTCCGTCTAAAAACACTTTGCAAACAAGTATTCTGATTTATTTCCCTTAATAACTTTATATGTCAAAACATTTTGGAGATGTAGGTAAAAAGGAGCCAGGAATATGGCACATCCTTCATTAAAGTAAGCTTAAAAGAGTTGTAACATTAAAAAGTGTCATTAATCTTTACGGATACAGGCATAAAGATCGTACATTCCTTACCAACAACAGTTCCAGGCAATAACACAGCTACACTCATTAGGATGGAGCCTACCCAGTACAGGCCCATTGTTCTGTAGCTCTCCCTGCCAAGAAAAATAAGTGAAACAATTTCATGCTTTCATCTCCAGGGGAACATAACATGCATTAACTCTACAATGAACAAAGCAAATAATTTACAATCAGTAAGTTAAATACTTTGATGTGTACAGAGGAGCCAATTCAAAATTTTCGTACACTGAATTCTGTGTGAAATAGAAGCCTCAATGGTTCTTGACACTAGCAAAGATGACAGCAAAAAAGGTAAATAAAACTGACAAACAACCTTCAGTATACATGTACACCAATGCTTCGTTTTTTTATCATAATTGCATACATCTCTATTCTAACAAGTATGCCAATTCTTAGCAATCTGAAAAAATCACAATCATCTAAGATATTTTATTTTACTTGCTCAGTGTAACTACATACAGTTTTGGTATGACATATCAAACTACTTTCCTAAACAGAGGTTTTATCACCAGTGTCACTCACTTCCTGCAACTGACATTCATGATTCCTACTGCAACAGCTTTTTCATATGACAAGCAAAGGCTTTTTATACAAATGAAAGAAAAATTAATATGTAACAGACTAAGAAATACATAAACTACATGCATGAAAACAGCACTAGTAATTCAGTTAAGACTTCAACATGAAAATGTATATATTCTGCCAGCCACATCTTCATTCTAGATGCTGTCAGCAAGGAATTCAACATTATGAAATGTTCGTTGCTGCTTGACATGACATACAGGAAGACATGGTTAATACTTGCCCATTACACTGAAAAACTGGTTTCCTGCATTTCAAAGTCAAGTTACTGCCCCTGCTTCTGATGCAACTATTCCAAGTAACACCAAGGTAAATTCTTTAAGGCAGAACACTTACTGCTAGGGGAATCTATGCAATGGAATAAGGTTTTCAAAGAACTCAAATGACACCATGCACCACTCAGACTGTACAATGGAACTTTTTAGAAATGTTCTGCTACAGAAAGAGCAAGTACACTCATAGGTTCATAGGTGTTTACTAGGCTAACCACCAAAAGGGCTTTTTTAGCTTAGCCCATGCATCACAAATCTCTGACAAGTTCTAGTACCCGTGATAAGTGTAAGCAGGGCCTTGGGAGGAGAAACATTTATAAGCAGGGGGCCTGTAAGATGTACCATTTACAGGCTGCCTGTGTCCATTAGATACATAGATGGCAAACCAAGGATGAATTTCCCGTTTCCCATCCAACTGTCCAAGTTACACTTGAATTTGGTTAGGGAGAAACTCTGTTTCACATGGATGGGGAGCCTGTTCCAGAGAAGGGGTAGTCTTTGGGATACATACCAGTCTCTATACCAGGTCCTATTTATATCACAGGCAAGGTTTACATTTTCAGAATGGATAATTCTGATGCTGTTTGTTTTGTGGATATGCAGGATTTCCACCAGAGTAGGGTCTGACAACACCATGTATTGCCAGACAGGCATAGGTCTCCACTCAACAGCCTGTAGGAGACAGAACATAGGGATAGGGCCTTGAGGTGGTTTGCATAGGGCATGCTACTTATACCCTGTATTCTTTTAGTAAGGAACCTCTGCAGACGTTCAGTTGCTGGATATGGCTGGTTAGGTACATACCAAAGGGGGCAATGGACTCATTGACAGGTCTGATGAATGCAGAATACAAATGAAGAATGACTTCCTTCAATCTAGATAACACACCTGTGTTTACAAGCTGCACAACACACAATGATTTCCTCACTACTGTAGACATGTGATGGTCAAAGGCTAGATTACTGTCTGTGTTTCTCCAAGTCCCTTACTACTGGGACAACTCTTAGGGGTGTGTTGTCAATATGATAGCTACCAGAGCTAGATAACTTCCTGAAGGATACTACTATGCATTTCTTGGCATTTAGTTTTAGTCCATGGCTCTGACACCAGTTGTCTGTATCAGCCCTTCCTGGAGAGCATTTGTGTTAGTGGGTGATTCAAGGACAGCTCCTAATTTGTAATCATCTGCAAATTTATTTAGCCAGAGGCCAATGACACTGGCCTTGACTTCACAGAAGTAAATGCCAAAAAGGAGTGGTTCCCAAGACCAGTCCCTGAGGGACTCCGCTTAAGACTAGCCTCTTTGTAGAAGTGGACTCCTCATTTCTAACTTCCTGGGTCCTGTCTGTGAGCCAGCTGGCTATCCACCAGGTGACATAAGGGTTTGTACCAAACCTCTTAAGTATGTCAACCAAACCCCAAGTGGAATATAAGTGGAGTATTGTGTCAATTACCTTGGTCAGGTCAAGGAAAGTAGTATGAATCATTTTTCCCCTCATAAATTGCTTTGGTGACCTTCTCAAAGAAGTCCACAGGTTAGGCAGGCATGACCTGCACTTGATGAAACCAAACTGGGTTGGGTCCAGTGTCCAGAGGTTTCCTGTGTCATTATTGATAATTTCCATGATAATTCTTTCCAGCTTTGCATATGAGCCTAATGAAACTTATGGGTTTACAGTTTCCAGAGTCTGTAGAAGGTCCACCTTTCTATACAGGGATGACTGTTGTTGTTCTCCATTCATGAAGGTACTAACCACAGCAGCAGATCTTCAAGGAAAAGACTGGGAAGCAGCATTTATCATCACAATGGGGTCACATTCTGCTGTATTCTTGCCTGATAGTTAATATAACTGCTATGCAAAAAGCACACCATAACTACATATAAACAACAGCTCTCAAGATATGCCATACCACTAAATCATAGTGTAGTTCTTGTTTGTGTAAAGACTACACAACTTCCACAAGGTTTACTCTATTTTGATTTGTTAGATTTCTTGTGGCATGTGCACATATCATAAATGTTAAGCCTAAAATGATGGGCAACCATCATTTATATGATACATGCATCCTCTTGCCCTTCTTTTTCACCGTGCAATATATTTAAGTGGACTACCTTCCTTTCACTTGGTGAGGCAGAGAAAGATTCAATAGTAACTGTTGCTCACCTTAGGAACTCAAGTAGTTACCTTTGTACTCCTCAACTGTGCTGCTCAATATTACTACATTTTAATCTGTAGGATACCATATGCTTCACCTACAAAGGATCAAGAGTCATTATTAGTTAAAAATGCCACATTATTACACATCCCTTCACTGTGTGTTCACCACAAGTAACAGTGTTGCTTCTTTTTGCCACCTGACTATTAAGGGAGGGAGCTGTGTCTGTAGTGGTGTTAGCAGGTCATTATTTTAAGGTCTTCCATTAAGTGCCACATGTGATGTGTTCTCTGTGCATTTCCACAGGTGAATTAAATAAGGCTGCTTTGGATAAAGAATTCTTTACAAAAATAAATTCAACTTTGACAAGAAATATTGGGAAATAATTTCAGCTGACCTGAATGAACATCCTATTTTAGGCAGTACACTTCTTGTGCATTAGTGTAGAGTCAAGCAATGTGCAGTTAGACTTACTGTCCACTTTTGCCATCAACCAAACGTGGTATAATGTATATGAAATTGTTACTCTAACAGCTTACTGTATAAAGTGGGATATGTATATTAAAATGCTAACTGGAAGGTCACAGAAAATTGCATGTCAAACTGTACATTTTGCTTCATGACAACTAAGTGACTACACATTCTTCAGCGAATGTTTATTTTAGCTGCCATTCACTCACCAGACTTAACACAATTATGTTAAATATAAAAATAATATAGATGACTACGCCTAGCTCTCTGATGAAAACTAACTTGCTATGCATTTAGATATCAATGTCAAGAAATTTTCCTGAAGAAGCAAATATTAACATCCAGGCCAAAATCACAACTAGTTATGATCGCTGAAACATGATCACAGCTCTTTGCGAGCACTGAGAGCTTTAGCTACCCCAATGTGCAATTGCTTACAGGAAAAATGTCTGTAGAAGCAAAAAGCTAGCATTTTACAGCATTGAAAGACGTGAAACATTTAGCTCTGTTATGCAAACAGTGGCCAGAAGCCATTTCTCTGATGATAGAATGGCTTTAAAAGCTGTTAAACACTTTACTCTGCTACACTTCTGCTTCTTTTTTTCTTTTGTGACAACCAAGTGCTTTACAGCTTTAAAAAATGTTTTACCTTCAACACATTTCGGCACTTGTAAGCTCTAGTTTTATACTAGAGAGTTAAAAGGTGTCAATTTCCATGGTGAGAATAATAAAATTGGATGCCATGGAATAATAATTTGGAAAAAAAATGCTTTTGACATGGTTTGTCCTTTCTTCTCACTTTCAAAAGAAATGAAACGGTAATCTGATGCTCTAAAGTCTTTTGTCCTATGAATGTAGTTCTTCAGCTTCCTGTGGACATCCATATTTTTAGTTCAAAAAAGAACACAGGGAGATGAATGGAGTGATTTAAAGTAAATTCTGAAACTCATTTGGCATGAAAAGGTAGCTCTTACGTATATCCTGTCCCTGTGAAAGGTAAGAAGAGGTTTTGTTGCCATGAGAGCTTGCAAATCATACACTTTCCTAGATGAAGTCAGAAACAGTAAGCAAAACTGTTTTCCAAGTTAAAGAACTTTAAATCAGCCCAATGGGCTGGTTCAAAAGGTAAGAGAGTAAGTTTTTCTCAGGAAAAAATAAGATCCCAAGGAGGAACCACCTATTTTTTAGGTGGTTGAATGTGTTGTACCACTTTCAAAAATTGTTACACCGGAGATAAAGAGGAAATGGGAACCTCAAGGCAGAAAAGAAAAAACAATGAAAAGATGAATCTTAATAGACAAATAGGAAAGGCTAGATTTGAGCAATTCACACAGATACTCAGGGAAACAAGAGGAGCTTCAGCCTTGAAAAGTTCCATTTTGTGACACCAACTAGAGAATTTTTTTCATTTAGCCAAATAGGAATTTCTAGCAGCCTTAGCCTCCTTTAATACCTGTTGCACAGCCTCAGAAAAGAGGGGCCTCAATGTAATCATAATTATATCATCTGCTTAGTCAAATGTAGTTTCTGTAGGTTGTGATGAATCAGAGATTCCTTGTTCTGTGTGAGTAAATCCATTGCGTGTGGAATTTTGCGGAAACTGCTACTAGTCACTTTCATGAGAAAGGAGGACTAACATTGTCTGGGACAAACGGAGGTTACCAAGACTTTTTTGAGATAATCTACTTGGATCTTTAAAAAAGTGTGTGTGGGGGAGAGAATGAAGGAACATTCCAGTTCACAGGAAAGAAAAGGCATCTGTCTTCCATTCCTTTCTGCAGACAATCCTGGAGCAGAATTTTTTTTTATTTGTCTGTTGAAGATGGAGGCAAACAGATCTATTTGGGTAATTCATCACCGATTAATAATATCCTGAAAGACTCAAGGGTGTAATTTCCATTTGTGGGTGTCTGCCATGGATCTGCACAGAGTATCTGCCACAGTATTCTGTTCTGACAGAATATAAACAGCCTCAAGGGAGAGATTGGTTGAGATGAGAATTCTCAAGCTACTGTGGCTACTCTGCAGAGTGAGTAGGATCTGGCCCCCCTTGTTTATATACCATATCACTGTGGCATGTTGTGATCATCAAAAGAGATACTTGAATCCACAAATAGTTCAAGGTCCATAAAGCATTTATCATTACCACCATTTTTTGTTGATTTATATATTTATTTCTTGAAAAGGTCCAAAAGACCTTGTACTTTGATTTCCTTGGATACACCCCACCCCAAACAAAAAACAAAGCATCCATGGTTCCAGACCAAGATGTGGCTGGGGGAATGGAAGACCTGAATTCAGATACAATTGGTCTGTCCACTAAATAAGTTCTTTATTTATTAAATCTTCATTTAAGACAAAGGCAAACATACATACAGAAAAGAAAACAAACCATATTAACATTTTTTCCATTTACATGCATTATACATCACATCTTTTCTTTCTTTGTAATTGTCATCAGTCCAACATTACATAAATGGCTGAATTCCTGCCTTTCCTTAAACATCAGTCTTCCACCTCAACATTATTTTGTTCATACAATTTCCATTTATCTCCATGTAATTTGCTCCTTCCTTTTCTAAAGATCCCTCTTCCAGTTCTTTTATTTCTTTTATAATAGTCAATATTTCAAATACAGTTGTTTTAGACTTTGATTTACATTTCTAGTAATTTCTTGGCAGCCAACAGAATTAAACTGGATAAGGCCTTACTATGTTTAGGCAATTCAGATCCAGTGCCCCAGCTGAAAAAAAACATCCTTTTCTTAGTTACAGACATTTGCTCACCAAATATTTCATATATATATTTTTTAAAAAGTAACCTTTTACTAAGTACGGTTTCTTCCATTTTTCTCGGCAATCAGTAACTACTGCAAGAGAAAATTTCAGGATTTTGGAAAGAATGGCCTCCACTGTTCTAATGATCCCACTGGACAGATTACACATGAGAACATTTCAATGGTTTCTCAGATATCTGTGGAAGCAGCACTCTATGTCTTTTCAAATCCCTCTGCTGAACTTTGTCAGTAAAGAACTTCTTTAACTGCAGGTCAGGGAGATTGCCTTCACTAGCAGGTACTGACATCAGAGCATAGGCAAAAAGAAATGGATAAGGGAGTCTCAAGTGAAAGATCTGCTCTTGTACAATTTTTAGTTGAATCTTGAAGCTAAAGATAAAGGGATAATTAATAGGATATGTAAAATATTTTATAACTACAAGAATCAATCAGAGGGCATTAGAAAAGACTGGGAGGAGAGACTGGAAAAACAATATACAAAGGAATAATGGAAGGACATGCGTACTAAAATCCAGAAGGTTTTGGATATTTGCTTAGAAGCATCTGGATAGGTATTCTTGTACCCAAAGTAGACTTCAAATAAATTTTCCTCGGGTAGATAGGAGATGTTGAAAGTGTCTCAGTGAAAAAAGAGGTAACTAGGAAGATGTTTTTTGGGAGTATAATGCGTTGGCAGATTTTAAGATTCCAAACTCTTGTCAGAAATGCTGGACTAGCAAATGGCTGCACCTAAGGAAATGATTCTTTTTTTGCTGGGACACAGGATCTAAATTCCCTAAACATGGTAAGGCCTTATTAAGTTTAATTATACTGGCTGTCAAAAAAACGAGTAGAAAAAAATGAAAATCAAAATCTAAACCAACTGAATTTGAAGTACTGAACATTGTAGAAGCGATAAAAGAACTGGAAGTGGGACCTTTAGAAAAGTAAAGAAGTAATTACATAGAAATAAATGGAATTTGCAGGAAAAACACAAGCAAAAAATAATGCTCAGGAGGAGGAGGAGGAATGAGGTTTAAGGGGAAGGCAGGAACTGAGCAATTATGTAATATTAGACTGAACAACAGTTGTCATACAGAAAGAAAACATGTACATAATGTACAATACATGTAAATGAAACAAGTTAATATGGTTTTCTTTCTTTTCTATTAATGTATGTATGACTAGGTCTTAAAGACAATTTAGTACGTGTTTTTTTTTTTTTTTTTTTAATATTAAGAGCTATGCCCTTCCTGGCCACAATGGCTGAAGATGATGAGTTCTGGTCTTCCTTCTCTGATTTTTGTAATGAAGTACAGAATTAGTGGGAAAGGCACAATGGAGTACAGCATGATCCCATAGCACAGAATGGATGCATCCATCCCTACGTCCATGTTTTTCTGCCTCAATGAACAGAAGAGGGAAAGACTGCATTCTTCTGTGAGTCCTACTTTTGTAAACGTCTGACTAGGCATAGCTTAAGAATCCTTAGTTCAAAGAGAGGTCTGAAGACCCAGATGAAAGCATCCACCATCTTGTTTACTTCTCCTGATGTGAGAACCATTGACAGAAGAAAGCCTGTTCATGGTCCAGTGCAACATGAGCACTGATTTTCTGCCCACTGCTTATTTGGATACCATATGAGGGAGTAGGATGTCTGACAGAATGTAGTGAGGTCTTCGAAGCACCTGCTACTCATAAGCACTAAAAAATTCCAAATGGTTGATTTACAGTTTCTCCTTCCATGGAATCATACTGCTTGCACCATGGAGTAAGCCTCCAAGTCCACTACTGAAGCACCATCTTCAAGATCTGCAAAAGGTTTGGCTGTGAGAAAGGAAAATCCACCACATTGATAGGGATGGTCCACCAACACATGGCCTTACAGTAAGGGTATAACAGCAACAATAGGCCCATCACCACATGGTGACTCTGAACTCTTCAACAACTCTCTGCCAAGTGCAGCACTCACACCCTGAGATATTCAGAGGGAACAACAACAATCATGGTCTCCAGGAGGCCCAGTAGCAGCTGCACAGTTCAAGCAAGAACCTTATACTGTGCAATCACCCAGGAGGCTAAGGCCAAGTCTCCCTGAGCCCTTTCTAATGGCAGGAATGACTAGCTCTAGGGAAAATCCAAATCTACTGACTACTCGGATGGGCGTCAGGGAGCATTTTCTCAAATTTATAGTGACTTATAGGAGACGCACCCAGCAAATGGTCTACCTTTAGGGAGTTCCTGTAGAGGGCTACAGAGTCAGTCTTTCAGGTACAGGAATACCAGCAGTCCCTTGTCACAATGCCAAACACCTCAAAGAACAAACTGTACCAATAAACTATGCAGCTTAAAAATCAAACTGATATATTTTGTTGCAAACATTTTAAACTAGGAGCATTATGAAATACAAGTAAGCGTAAGAGAATGATAATCTAATCAGTGCAACTTAAAGAATCTGGGGATTTATAAAAAAAAAAAAAAAAAAAAAAAAAAGGAAACACTTTACAAAGAAAATGCTGTCTGCAAAGAATGAACTGGAAAAATCTTGTCTGTAGATGCCGCATGCTGATGTGTGAAAAAGTATCCATCATACCTGGAAATACAATCCAGCCCCTCAGGGAGCAACGGCATGGTCCCCTGCAGGGAGACCATCCAGAGCCATATGCAGGAGAGGGATTGGCTAAAATCGCTGATGTCCACAGTGGCACAAAAATCATTTGTAGTACTTAGGACTAAGAAGTACTCGGAGTAGAACTCCTAGCCTCCTCCTGTGCAGGAAAAACTTCTGTGGCCTCTCTCAGCAGTACACTCTGGGCCAGTCCCAAATGTTCCATAGATGTGCACCCTGCCTGCTCATGCATCCCTTGCTGGAGGGCCTGGGACCTCTAGGACTTCTCAGAAGCTGAACAGGTCTAGAATTCATTTGTCACTCGTTATGATTATGCAAGCCATGGTGAATGCAGAGGACCATCTACCAACAGATAAGCAAACACTGCAGTCAGGACTCCAACAGGCCCATCAGGGGAGTTGATATCCTGGCTGATTTCAGCAAAACCAAAGTGGGCAAGATGATGATTAAAAGCCATTCAAATGCCGAGCAGACTTCTTAAATTCACAGGTTGATACTAAGCAAGCAGTCAAGCAAACCATTAAGTGTGTAACCAAATATGCCCTCCAAGTTACAGTGCGATTCAACAGTGTTCATCAGTTTTTACTTGAAGGGCTACTCAGGATACCCAGGGAGGATATTATGGCTGCCCATCCAAATTTCAAGATTAACTCTGAAAGCAGAGTACTGCTTTGTTTGACATGTACAGCGAGCACTTGCTTCCCAAGTGAGGAATGCATTGGGTTAAGTACCTATCTCTCAGAGTCTTATTTGTTGATGTAGGTTACGATACTTAGTATGGGTTGTTTCAAAAAGTACAGTTGTGTACACTTACCATAAATGTAGATGTTTGAGTGTATTCACTGTTGCAGTTATTACATTTGGGTAATTTGCTGGCAGGTTACCCTCAGTCGGCCTGATTAACAAAGTCTTGGGTCCTGCGTCGGTTGCTGTCCCTTCTTCCATGACGTCAGGTCGTCAGGGGTATAAAACATTCAGCCGATGCCATTACATCAGTTTTTCTTGCCCCAGATGTCAGGTTCCCCCCAAACGGGGAGCAAAATATATATAAGTATGTAATGCAAAACACAAAAAATACACCTCCAAACAAAAGCAAATACACCCAAAAAGGCTTTTAAGCATAGTAAAAGAAAGGAGAGGTATAGTAAGAGAAAAACAGGGGGATGGAGGGTGGGTAACCAGGATTGCAACAGTGAATACACTCGAACATCTACATTTATGGTAAGTGTACACAACTGTACTATGTTCTTCGTGTTTCACTGTTGCAGTCATTACATTTGGGTAGAATCCCAAAGCTATGGTTGGGAGGATGGAATTATACAGCATTAGGAGCAGCTATAAGGCCCTGCAGGACAGCAGTGGCAAAGCCAGCTCTGGATTTAGAGTAGAGAGGTAAATGGTAATGCTTGGTGAACGTATGAACTGAGCTCCAGGTAGCAGCTTCTAGAATGTCTCTGGTAGGAACCCCTCTGAGAAAGGCTGCAGAAGTAGATGCAGCCCTGGTGCAATGAGACCTGATTCCCCTGGGGATAGGTTTAACATGGTGCATATAGCAGAAATGAATACAATGGCTTATCCATTTGGAAATAGTCTGCTTTGAAATAACCTTTCCCTCTGCCCCTGCAGCAAATGCCACCAATAGTTGTTCAGATGTTCTTAGAGATTTTGTCCTGTTTAAGTAGAATCTAAGTTGTCTTTGTACATCCAATGAATGCAAAATCCGCTCACCCTTGTTCTGTGGATTGGGGAAGAAGGTTGGCAGATGAATGGTCTGATTAAGAGCCACATTGGATACCACCTTAGGCATGAAAGATGGATTAGTTCTGAGAGCCACCCTCTCCGGATGAAAAATAATGAAAGGCTCCACTGCCATAAGAGCCTGTAATTCTGAAATCCTTCCAGCTGAAGTGACTGCTAAAAGGAAAGCTGTTTTCCAGGAGAGAAATTTTAGGTCTGCAGTAGTAGCTGGCTCAAAAGGAGGGAGAGTGAGGTTTTCCAAAACAAAATTGAGATCCCATGCAGGAGTTAGTGCTCTCCTGGGAGGTCTTAAGTTTTTGGCCCCTCTGAGATACTGCTTTAGTAGAGGATGAGAGAAGAGGGGAGGTTCTGTGTTGTAATGAGCTGAAATGGCAGAGGCATGGATTTTTATGGAAGAAAAGGATAGGCCCTTGTGAAGCATCTCAGTTAAGTATTGCAGAATCTGAGGAATATTGGGCATTGCTGTGCTTATTCCTTGTGAATGGTTCCAGGCACAGAATCTTTTCCATTTGTCAGCATTAGATTTTCTAGTACTAGGTCTTCTAGCCTCCAAAATGACATCCATCAGCAACAGTGGTCCCTCTCCATAAAGGTGGTGCCTCAACGGATCCTGGAAACTATCGCCCCATAAGCCTGACTAGCTTGGTCTGCAAAGCTATGGAAAGGATCATCATGGACCTCATAAAAAGATATTGGGGACCTACAGACACTGGATCCTACCCAGTTCGGCTTTGTTAAGGGCAGATCCTGCCTCTTAAACCTGGTTGTTTTCTTTGAAACAGTCACCAAGGCCATTGACGAGGGGAAGGTGGTCCACACAGCCTACCTGGACCTCGCAAAAGCCTTCGATACAATACCCCACTCGGGCATTATAGATAAGCTCACCAGCTTAAATATAAACCCCTATGTCACTAGATGGATTGCAAACTGGCTCAAGGACAGAACCCACATGGTTAGAATTGCTGGAGCCATGTCAGACTCCAAACCAGTTACAAGTGGTGTCCCACAAGGCTCAGTCCTGGGACCTCTCTTGTTCAGTATATATTTCTCGGAGGTACAGGCCAACACGGAAGGACTGTGGCTGACGAAGTTCGCAGATGACTGCAAACTGGGCGCCATAATCGACTCTCCAGCCGACACAAGCATCCTCCAAAAGGGCCTCATAGAAACAGACAACTGGTGCCAGAGCCATGGCCTCAAGCTAAATGCCAAAAAGTGTATAGTCATTCCCTTTGGCAAAAACAATGTGCCCACAAATTACCACATAGGTGGTAATCCATTAAGTACAGAAGAAGTAATTAGGGACCTGGGGACCCAAGTTGATAGCAATCTCTCATTTGACAACCACGTGGCCAAAGTGGTTAGAAAAACATTTTATATAGCCCACCTAATCATGAAGGGATTCACATCTAGATCAGGGGAGGTCATCGTGCCTCTTTACTCATCCCTCATCAGGCCCATAATTGAGTACAATGCCCCTTTTGGGATGTACCTTACCAGACACCTGCAGCAACTGGAAAGACCCCAAAAGTACCTCACCAAGAGGATCAAAGGGCTCAAACAGATGCCATATGCTGCCCGGTTAAAGAAACTCCAGCTCTACTCAGTGGCATACCGCCTGTTCAGAGGCGATCTGTGCCTGACGATAAAGCCATGTACAACCCGAATTAATGGACATGCTGCACCTCAGAAAATCCAAATCCCATCGAGCTACGCTTGAGAGACTTGAACCTCAGCACTGAAATAAATAGGACATGCTGGAGGGACAGATTCATAACCCAGAGGCTCCCTTCACTCTGGAATAAAATCCCAGTCCAAGTTAGGCAGAGTCCCTCATTGACTCTCTTCAAGAGGAATCTTGATGAGTGGATGGGAGATCGTAGGTTTACCCCGGGTATCACTTCTGTGTCACTGTTAGACAGAGGCACAGTATACTAACCTTGAAAAAGGGCATAGCAAAATAAATTTAAAATGGGTGGCGAAAGCCAAACACATTCTGGCTAGGCTTATAAATGCCCTAGGGCAGATAGCCTAGTATGAACCTATCACTGGTTTGCTGAGGGATGCCAAGGGTGAAATTAGTTGATTACCCATGCTGCAAGATTCAAAGTTTGTAGCTGAGGGTGCAGAATTTGGTAGTTCTGCTGAGACAGTAGGTAAGGTGTCTGAGGCAGGTGCCACGGAGGAAGGTGTGACACATTGCGCAGGAGTGGGTACCAGTGTTGGCGAGGCCAGTCTGGAGCAATCAGAATCATTTTTGGTTTGTCCTGTTTGACTTTTAGCAGAACTTTGGAGGGCAGAGGCAGAGGGGGAAAAGCATAGACTGATGGGTTTTTCCAGCTGAATGATAGAGCATCCACCTTCCAAGCTTTTTTGTGATGAATTCTTGTGCAGAATTTGTCCAACTGATAGTTCTGGGGTGAGGTAAAAAGATCTATGTCTGGGTTCCCCCATTTGCGTGTCAACATGTTGAAAACTTGTGGCTCCAGTTTCCATTCGTCTGGGTCCATAAGCTTTCTGCTTAGTTCGTCTGCCAGAGTATTTAGCTTTCCTGGCAGGAATTGAGCTTGTAGTTGTATCTGATAGGTCAAGGCCGTGTTCCACAATGCCATGGCTAGTCTGCAAAGGGGGTAGGAATGTGTACCCCCCTGCTTGTTTATGTACCACATAACTGTGGTATTGTCTGTCTTTATCCGTAGTTGTCCTGGATGAAGGTAGTCCTTGAAGGCTGTCAGAGCATTCTGTACAGCTAGCATCTCTTTTTGATTGATATGTAGGTGCATTTGATTTGGGCTCCATTTGCCCTGAATGCACTTCCCTGCCAGATGAGCCCCCCAAGCATAGTCTGATGCATCTGTTAGGGTTTGGGCGGCAGGGGGTGTAGTAAATGGCAGTCCCTTGTTTTGGTGGCAAGCCTCTACCCACCATAGGAACTCCAGTTGCAGACAAGGTATAGTAGGAATCATTGTTTCCAGGCTGTGACAATGTTGACTCCATAAACTTTTTAAGTACCACTGAAGTTTCCTCATATGCAGTCTTGCATATGGAATTAGAAGAATGCAGGAGGCCATGTACCCCAAGGCCTGCAGAATTTGTCTTACAGATAGCAGGGTTTTTGAGGCCACCTGTTTGAAGTAAGTCATCAATTGAATTTGCTTTTCTGGCATAAGGTAAGCCATCTGGGCAGTTGTATTCAAGCTTGCACCCAGGAATGTAATTTTTTGAGAGGGTACCAGTTGTGATTTCTTTTTGTTTATTGTGTACCCTAGACAGGTTAGAACCCTTTTTACAAATGCCAGATGCTTTAGAAGAATGTCCTTGTTTTCTGCCTGAATTAGACAATCGTCCAGGTATGGATATATTTGAATATTTCTTTGCCTGCAAAATGCAATTACTGATGCCAGGCACTTTGTGAAGACTCTGGGCGCAGTAGATAAGCCAAAGTGCAGCGCAGAAAATTGGTAATGCAAGTAGCCTGCTTTGAAGCGGAGATATCTTCTGCAAGATTCCCTGATTGGGATATGCAGGTATGCCTCTTTTAAGTCTAGAGTTACCAACCAGGCATCTTTGCCTAGCATAGGTAGTAACTGTTGAAGAGTCAGCATCTTGAATTTTGGAATGTCCAGAAATGTGTTTAGAGTGGATAAGTCCACAACTGGACACCATGATTTGTCTTTTCTGGGTACCAGGAAAAGTCTGGAATAGAAACCTTGTCCTTTTTCCTCTTCTGGAACTTGTTGAATAGCCCCCATGTTCATGAGGGACAGAACTTGTTTCTGGGCCTCTGCCCACTGTTTGGGTGCAGTTCTGGCCATCCGTTTGGGATTGGCAACGTGTGGAAGTGAAATCTGTATCCTTGGATACTATATTTAAAACCAATTTGTCCTGGGTAATAAGTTTCCAGTTTCGTGCATGAAGTGCTAGTTTTCCCCCCAAAGGGGCGGCTAAGAGGTAAGTGCTTGGTGATTGTAGAGGGAAGTCATTGAGACTGTTTACCATAGGGAGGTGCCTTGTTGCTTCCAGATTTGGAGGTGGAAGCACCCCATTGTTTTGTTCTAAAAGTTCCTTGTGACTGAAAATCTGGAGCCTTTGGAATGTCTTGATTTGACTTGAGCGGCTGCACTGGAAAGGACCAGTTCTTAGCAGGCCAGTGCCTACTAAATCTTGGAGGTTGCACTTGAAAGAAATCTTTCACAGTTTGCATAGATTCAGCTTTATCTTCCATCTTTTTTAGCACTTCTTCAGCCTTATTACCAAAGAGACAGTCCTGTTGTAAAGGAACATCCAACAATTTTGCTTTAACATGGTCAGGCAAAGTTTGCTCTTTGAGCCAAGCATGCCTTCTTAACACAGATCCAGTTACAACAACCCTGCAAGAGGCCTCCAAAGAATCAAAACCACATTGCAAAGTATGTTTTCCAACTTGTTCAGCTGAATGCAATAAATCCTGCAATTCTTTGTTTTCCACACAGTCAGAGATTTAACATCATTTTCTGTTTAAGTAGCCCCATGATATGCTGTTGATATTTAAGCATATGAAATTGACAGTTTAAAGCCCTGATTGCCAAGGTTGCAGACGTGTAAACCTTCTTACCCCATCTATCCAGTGCCCTGGAATCTCTATCAGAGGGAGTAGGATTTTTGGCAGGAGATGACTTAATGCCCTTTGGACCCTGAGAAATGGTTTCAGGATCAGCAACAGGGTTCTTGAAAAGGAATTTATGGGAGTCAGGAACCCCGTAGTATCTGTCTGGCTTACAAGGAGCTGGAGGCAGAGAACCAGGAGTCATACTAGATTCTGAAAAAACATCATCAACAATGTCTAGAACAGGAGGTATAGCCAAAGGCATATGCTGAGGAAGTAGAAGAAAATCCCTAAGTCTCTTTTTAGATTAAGAGAAATCCTGACTTTCCCAGTGGAACTGTTCCTTTAAGGCATGTAAAGTTTCCCCAAATGAAAAATCCTCAGGGGGAGAGGCAGAAGGAATGGAATCCTCTGCATCAGAGTCCTCATAAGTAGGAATAGACAAATCATGTTCATTAGAAGAGTCAGAAGAAATAGAATCCTGTTCAGAATATTCATAATCAATGTCTTGCCTAGGCCTCTTAGCCATTTTGATCATTTGTCTTTTAGGCATAAAGGCCTGCACACATGGCCCAGGCGTCGTTTTTTTAGACATAGATTTAGATTTTGGCCTTAGTTTTGAAGATGGCATCGGTCTAATACACAAACCAGTAGGCCTGAAAACACCCACAGAAGCCTGTGCCTGCACAGTGGCTCCGGACCCATCTAAGGTAGAGACATCCGCGGGTTCCATAATTGAAGCATTTTGCGGCATACCGGACTCCGAATGGGTCTCAGTAGAGGCCTGCGAATCAGAAGTAGCGGGAGTCAGGGACTGCAAAAGTGCCTCACTGAGTACCGGTGAACCAGCGACTGGCTTAGGAGAAGCGTTGTTGTCGGTTTTGGACCTCGACGGTCTGTCTTCTTCTTTGCGTTTTTTAGGTATTCCGGTAGTCTGATTGCTAACTGACGACATTTCTGGATAGTTAAATCTTGAGCCAAAATATTTATAAGCAAAAATATACTGGCGTTTAATCGTGCGTTGATTAAATTTAGCACAAAACCGACAGCAAGGCACGTTGTGGTCAGGGCCTAGGTAAGGAATACAGTACAAATGAAAATCCTTATGAGGAATTTGCTTCCCACAAGTAATGCAATTATTAACTTTTACTGACATCGGTAAGGAGTAAGAAAAAGTTTCCCCAACAGGGTACTTAGCTTTTAGTTGAAGACTTCGGTTCTGAAACTCGAAAACGAAAATTTCAGGAGTCGGCCGACAGGCACTTGCGAACTGCTTCTGCTTCGGGCACCACACAGCAAGAAAAACTGATGTAATGGCGTCAGCTGCATGTTTTATACCCCTGACGTCATGGAAGAAGGGACAGCAACCGACTCAGGACCCAAGACTTTGTTAATCAGGCCGACTGAGGGCAACTTGCCAGCAGATTACCCAAATGTAATGACTGCAACAGTGAAACACGAAGAACATCCTCTTGATTATGCAAGATGAAGAAGGTTAAACTGATTTGGGTCACTCGTGGCTCAAAAAGCCAAGGCAAAGGTAACCACGAAAGAGCCTGTAGGAGACTGAGTGCAAGGAGGGAACTTTCCAGACCATCCATACAAATATGGAACCTGAGACAAGTGATCTTTTTAGTTAAGAACATCCGTGGCTTCCCAAGTTGAACAATATGCTAAAAAGAACACTTGCCAAAAAGAAAATTATATTCAATGATGGGTTTTATGACGGATGAGCACACAGCGTCTAAGACTTCCTTAGCACTAGGAGAGACGCCTTTGGAATTTAATTGGTCCAGACAGAAGGATTTCTGAACTATTGTGGACATGATAAATGATGCTGAGTTGTCAACAAAGGTTTTTTTTTAGTCCTTCGTGTTATTGTTTTGTAGAGGTGTGTTGTTTACAGGACAAAAGGTGGGAAAACATTGCTTACTAACTAGAATCCCAAAACATTTCTTAGATGAGCTGACAGTTGCAACCTGTTTGTAGTCTTCAGCTAACTTGGATAACCAGATTGGAACAGAGTAGATATTATAGAAACAGTGAAAGTAACTTTATTGTCATACAGATCGATACAGAGGAAAAAGTGCACATCACTGCACGAAACATTGATACTCAGGCTCATACCATAAGAATGACAGTATACAGAAGGAAGAAATTAAATTAATACAAGTTTAAATAGTAAAATTAAAAATCAAAATACAATACTAAAAATAAAGTAAAAAAAAAATTAAAGCTTTTTTACAGCAGAAACAAAACAAATAAAACAGGAACAGACTCAGTAGAAATATAACAAAAAACAGTACTATAAATAAATAAGAGGCACACAGGTAAAACGTACCCACCACCAATAAATGTCATAAACTTACAGTTTTCATAGTGCAGATAGATATGTACAAAGTGAGCTATGCAGAGAGCTATGTAAATAACAATGACATATTGCACATAAATAACGTTTAACAGGTTAGGTTATGGACTTGTTGTTCAGCAGTCTGACAGCATATGGGAAAAAGCTCTTATGGAATCTGGATGTCCTGCATGCAATGCTTCTTTAGTACTTCTTTGTTGGCAGGAGTTTAAACAGTCCAAAAGCCTGACAGTGTATATCCCTCAATACTTTTCAGACTCTACCATAGCATCTGTTTGAATTTATGTCCTGTAGATGCTAAAAAAAGAGGAGACTCAGTCAGTACTGAACCCTGGGGAACATCGCTGGCAATATTTTACATTCAGTGTAAGCTCTTGCAACTTTCACTACATGGGTTATGTTGGCCAACCGACAACATAGCGATTTAGATTAATTTCAGTAAACTTAAAAATAATAATTTCAAGGGGGATTATTTGGAAAGTCAAGAGTTCTAGTATGGCTGCACACTGATCAATTGGTTGACTTGAGCTCTCGTAGTGTGAAAATTGAAAAATTGTTAAAAAAAAAAAAAAAAAAAAGTAAAAGGTATCAATTTGGGGAAAATGTAGTTGCTGGCTACTAGTTACACCACATGGATGTCAATGCTATGATGTACAAAGATAAAGTCCTGACTACAACCTTAATGACCCAAGTTGTTAAGGCTTAAGGGACTGAGATGCTGGTATGAAGGACAGTCACGTAGACACTCCCTTCAATGATCCCTGGTGAAAACTAGGGATATTGCTGAAATGGGGTGTGATCCAAAGAAGGGAAAGGGTAGTGGAACTGGTTGAGCTGCTGTGAAGGTGAGGAGATGTACTGTATGTACCCACTGTATGCCTGTTCCTTGGACACACCACATTTTTACAAGGGGGGGGGTAACATTAGGCCCATTACATAGAAAAAAAAATATCCAAAAGACAGATGGCAAGACAAGATATAAGATATAAAAGTATGAGTTATAAATCAAGTTGTTGCTGCACATATATCAATGACCGGTATTCTTTTTGCAAATGCTGTTGAAGCTGCCATTGCTCTGGTACAGTGAGCCTTAGGTTTAGAATGTAAGGACAGTCCTTTCATCTTATAAACAAAGAAATGTATTTTATTTATACACATATAGAGAGAGAGAGATCTAAGTAGATAAAGATATGGATATATATATATATATATATATATATATATATATATATATATATATATATACGTATGTATACAGCCACGGTGGTGCAGCGGTAGCATTGTTGCCTCAGAGCAAGAGGTTCTCCCGTTCGATTCTCAGCTGGAGTGCGGGTAGTGCCTTCTGTGTGGAGTCTGCATGTTCTCCCCCGGTTGGGTGGCATTCGAAAGACATGCGTAAATGGGCATGCCTTCGTTGAAGGTTGGACGTCGAGCTGGCACCTCGGCGTTGGTGAAAATCTACTGCCAATCATTAGCGGACCGGAGTTCCGCTGTGGCAACCCCTAACCAGGAAAAAGCCGAAAGACAACAACAACATGTATGTATATGTATATATATATAGAGAGGGAGAGAGAGATATGATGGTAATAACTGACACAAAAGGAGATACTAGCATCACAGCTATCTGGAATTTTGTAAATATTTATGCCATTTGTGAATATCAACATGATTCAAATAATATGTTTGTGTTACAAATGTATTAGAGCAGTATGTCATACAAGATGGTTCGTACAACCGTGTGCTGAAGAGGTATTTTACAAAGTGCTGGTTGAAATGTATCCACAGTGTACCCTACTGGGACAGAACAGAAATGTACATACACTAGTGTAACTGTTTAAATGTATGTATTTTAAAATGGGAAACTGCAATACAGGAGGTTACCTTGCAAAACTTCAGAAAAATAGCTGAAATTAAATTACTTTATGACTAGACCACAGAAAATATGTTGTCTTTCAGTTTCAGTCTTGGAAGTGTTTTATTACTTTATGACTTCCACCATTTGCCAAAGATCTGAAGAAAAGCTCTTGTCTATGTATTTTCACAGTTAGATGCTAAATACTGCCAGATTCCAGCAGTGGGGGGTTTCACCTGGGAAATACTCAGATATTAAGAAATTATGTCATTCTGCAAGCTATCCCAGCAGTAATATTTAATATACTCATTTGAGACGTCTCAGAGAGAGAGACAGCATTCTGCATTCTGTCTTGGACCTGACTGTGATGCCCCACCACTAGTCCAGTAATCAAAGAGCCTCAATCCTCACCACTGGCAACAGCTGGGGACATGCACACTGGGAGAATGACAAGCAGACACACAGTAAAGTGCAATTTTCCTTAAGAGCCCACAGAGACCACAGTCAGTCCGGGGCTGGTTTCTCCCTCTTTCTCCAAATCTCTAATAAGACTCTCCACTGGCACAGCTATAGGGTTGAGATCTCAGCTGAGCAACCAAGCCAAGACCTCCAGCATCATCTCTGTCCAACCAGTACTTCGTGTCCCTGCCCAAGTAGCTGACACACTTTGAGGTTTGATTTATATACACACACACACACACACACACACACACACACACACACACACACACACACACACACACACACACACACACACACACACCCACACCTGGAAAAGGCTGGCACAGGTTTACTAGCTATGACCCCTTCTGCCCAGACCTATAAGGTAGTTTTCACTGCCACCAGCCACTACTTACACACTTGGGACACACTTGTGGTGGGTCTTACTGGGGATCTAGAGAAAGAGGGAGAAACCAGACACGGACTGACTGTTGTCTTTGTGTGCTCTTAAGAGAAACTGCACTTGATGCACAGAGCTGCATCTGGAAATACTGTTTGTGTAACTTATCATCCTAATGTACATCCCCCACCAGTGCCAGTTGTGAGGACTGAGGCTCCTTGATTACCAGTCCAGTGGGGGGCCGTCACAATAATATAACAATAATCTTACGCATCTAAAATCCTATAAAGATCTATAGTAACATCAGTATAAAAAGAAGTTATGTACTTACCATAATGGTCCATCTATTTTCATTCTTCTTCAATTAATGGGATTGGATCCAATCCATGGATCTGACCTTGGCTGTTTTACTAGTTCGTACCTTCCAACAACCTCTCAAGCTCATTGCCTACCCATAATGCACCACCCATAACATCCCTCAGGTCTTGTTTGTAGCTTGACAAAAGTCTATAAAGGAAATGCCATAACTAGAGTTCAACATGAAGGCCATAGGTATGCTTGACATATCTTGTTCCTCCAGAAGTCAGTTATGAAAAAAGGTGGTAAGTGGTGGGTGGGAAGTTGAGGAAGAATGAAAATGGACAACACAGATGGAAAAGTATTGTAAGTACATAACGTCTTTATCTGATGTCGTCAATTTTGTCCCATTAATTGAGGAATAAATGAGAGTCCCCATCTACCCAATTTCCTGGGTGCACTCCAAAGAAGAATATTCCTGAGTATGGTTGAGCCAAAGGCTACTCTTCCCCTCGAGACCAAATCTAATTTGTAATGAGTGATAAAGGTATGAGGATTTGACCAACTTGCAGCCACACCTATATCATCCATAGAAGCTCTAGACTGTAATAAAGCAGAAGTTGCCATAGATCTAGTTGAATGAGCCTTTAATGGTTTTGGTAAGGGGAGACTCAATTTACAACAGATAAAAGAGATGCAGCCAGTCAGCCATCTAGCTAAAATACCCTTGTAACTGCTTTGCCCAGTTCATTATGTGCAAAGGAAACAGAGCTGATCTGTCTTTCTAATCTCTTTTGATGTGTAGGTAGAAACATAATTGCCTATGAACATCCAAGTAAGTGCAGCAAATATTCCACTTAGTTTGTAAATTTTTGGAAGAATACTGGCAAGTTAAAAGATTGGTTAACATTGGATTCTGACACCACCTTAGGAAGGAAGAAAGTACTGATACATAACATGACCATATCCTTATGAAAAAACAAATCTAGAGGCTTAGAAGATAACGCTTTAAATTCTGAAATTCTCCTAGCATACATAATTGCAACTAAAAAGACAGTTTTCTGGGTCAAATAGTTTAGATGACATGTAGCTCAAAACTCAAAGGGTGAATATATTAAGGTTTGAAGTACCAATCTTAAATCCCTTGGTGTCAAAGGGTCTTTAAAACGGGGTCTTAGCAGAAGGGTACCTCTCAAAAAGGCTTTACACAGTTTAGAGGAAACCAGAAAAGAATTCTGAAACCCCACATGGAAGTTAAATATTGCTACAAGTTGAACTTTAATAATTGACAAACTAGTACCCTCATTAAACAGAACATAATGAAATGCAGCCAAGAAAAGGTCTATGTGATTCTGCTCTGCCCCCAAAAATGAACCTTCGCCATTTACTCTTGTAGAGTTTCCTAGAAGAAGGTTTATGGGAAGATAAAAGTTTGGAATGGATAAGGGAACAGCGCATTGGTTGCCTGGATATGAACAGAATTGGAGAAACCAGACTGTTAGTTTGAGATTTGAGATATCCAGATGAACAATGTCTGTTGGGTGAGACAGAAGGTCTGGAAATGGATCCAGAATCCAAGGTTGGTACAGTAGATGAGGCCAAAGGAAGGGAAACCAAATCTACCAAGGCCAGTAAGGTGCCATGAGGATGACTCTTGATCTTCAACCAAGCTGCTTTCTGAAGAAATTTGAAGATTAAGGGAGTTGGAGAATAAGCATAAAGAAGATTGGTGGGCCAATTGTGGACAGAACATCCCTCGGTGATTCCCCTTGAGAGGGGATCAGGGCAAAGTAGCTGCATATATGTGTTGCTATTAGAAAGTGGTTGGAAGATATCGCCCATTGCCACAATCTGAGGGCTTCTCGACACAGGGGATAAGATCTAGTTCCCCTTTGCTTGATGATGTACCAGACTATTAATATGTTGTCTGTCTGGACTGCAATCATTCCAAGAGGGAGAGAATCTTGGAATGCCTGCAATGCTGAAAGCACTGCTCTCATCTCCAGAACACTGATATGCAAGTTGGCCTCTTCAGGGGACCAAATGCTTTGGACTGTTTTTCCCAGGAAGTGCCCCTCCCCCCAATCTGGGAAGCGTCCATGGTCACTACGGCCTTGGGTTGAGAAAGGATGAAAGGCCGACTTTCTAACAGCTGTTGTGACTAAATCCACCAGGAGAGGTTCTGTTTATATACCTGGGTGATTATTATTTTCACTGACATGGCTTAGCTTGAGAAAATATTGACCATTGTGTTCTAGCATCAACTGAGGCACTCTCACATGAAATCTTGCTAAGGGGACTAAAATTATTGCTGCTGAAATTGACCCCAGGGCTAGCAAAATCAATCGGGCTGAAATTCTGGTACTGTAAATTACTCTCCTAACCGGCATCCTTATTGTTTGCACCATTGAAAGTGGAAAAGAAGCCGTCATAGATTCCGTATTGAACATTGCTCTTATAAGTTCTAATGCTTGGGTTGGTTGTAACTGAGACTTATTGTAAATTATGGTTATTCCGAGATGTGAACAGATCTGTTACACCTGATCTCAAGTTTCTATCGGCTGATGCCTGGTCAGGGCCATAATAATCCAGTCGTCCAAATATGGAAACACCTGGAATCCTTGCAGTCTCAAGTGAGCCACTACCACTGCCATGCATTTGAACACCCTGGGGGCCGAGGCGAGCACAAAGGGCAGTACTCTGAACTGATAGTGAATGGCTCCCAGCTGGAAACGCAAGTACTTTCTGGATCATCTCTTCATCTTTATGTGATAGTAAGCAACCTGAAGGTCTGTCGAGCACATCAAATCGCCCTTGCCCAGAAAGTTCAGAATGGACTGAACCATGACCATCAGGAACTGTGTGTGGCGAACTGACTTGCTCAATACACTGAGGTGCAAAATTAGTCTCCACTCCCCTGTTTTCTTTGCCTAAAAAGAACTGTAAGTTCTGGATTCTACTTGGACTGCTGGGACCTCTTGGATGACTCTTTTCTGGCTGCTTTTGTACTGCTAGTGGTGTTGCTTCCTTCTGACTGGATGGAACATTGGGAAATTTTCTTTTCAATGGAGGAAGTAGGGAAAAGGGAATTATATAACTTATAATCCACTGTACCAAACTGTCTTTTGCTATATCTAGCTAGGCTGTTTGGAGGTAGTTGGGTTCATTTATCTCTGCACCTGAGGTAGGCAATCGGGTCTCTCTTCAGGAATGCAGAAAGGGTCCATCAGAGAACAAATATCTAGACCCCTAGTTTTGTGAGTCTCCTCTGCCATAGCGGTGTTGTCTTCCATTATCACTCCCCCTCTGCCTCTGGGGGAGCTAGTTCCATGTGTGTCCTGGAAAGGACCCTGACATTTTCTGAACCACATTTTCTGACCTCCATGTTGATTCCTAGAAAAGGTCCTCGGGGGGGGGGTCGAAAAACACAAGCCCACTGCAGAGAGGGTCCTTCCATCCTTCTCACACCTGGATAGTTTGTCCTTTACTCTAGGACCAAACAAAGAAGAGCCATCAAAGGGTGCAATGACAAATGACGACTTGAAAGGCTCTGCAAAAATCACACAAGTGCATCCAAGCATGCCTCCTGACAGAAATGCCTGAACTCACAGCTCTTGAGGTGCCTTCTGCAGTGTGCAAAATAAGCCTCATGGAAGAATTGGATATAGCTTGTAGAGTAGCCACCTGAGAGACCACTGAGGATTGAGACTCAGCTGTTCAGGGTCTTGAAAGAGATTTGGTAAGTTCTTTAAACAAATCTCTTTGAAACCTCATAAAATGTGCCAAATAGTTCAGTGATCTGAGTACAAAAGTCACTGAAATATAAACACACTTCCCAAATCTGTCCATCGTCCCAGACTCTCTATTAGGAGGATAATCAGTGGAACTCTGTTCTGCAAATTCTTTTTATCCAGCCACTGCTACGACCATGGCATCCACTGGAACCCCTTTACTCCAATCTTCCCAGCCTACTGGTGGAGCCAGAATTTGGTCTTGTCTCTTGGGGACTGGTTCAACTGCATCATGTTCCTTCCAAGCCCGTTTGGAAATTAAATCAGTAAGTTCATCGGTGGGTGGAGTAACCCAGGAGGTAGACAGGTTAGTACCAAATGCTTCCAGAAATACTAATTCCTCAGGAGAAGTGTCTTGAGAAGACCCGCCACCCTTCTGCTCAAGGATCTCAAGAATGTCTCCAAATGAGACGTCATTGGGTGGTGATTATGAGGACCCCTCTCCTTCATCGAAATCAGTATCTTCAGTGCCTGACTCTTGAGCAGAGTCCAAGTACCTCCTTTTGTACTTTCTCTTCCTAGGAACTTCCTCGGTGGAGTGGTCCAGTGAAGTATCACAAGAGATGACAGTACCCTGCTGGGTAGACTTGAAGCTTTGGGCTGGCTATCCCTGTGGGGTACAATGTCGAGGATCACGGTGCAAAGTCATCTGAGAAGTAGAGAGAGGATCCAAGGGGGAAGCACATGTCTGACCAGCTGGAGCAGAGAACACCGACTTCACAACTTCAAATGTAGACCACCCTGGGGAGAAGGAAGCCAATGAAGCCCAGAAAATGAGTTTCTGGCTTGTCACCTCCCTCTGTCCCAAGAGCAATCCACCTGAAGAGGTGGCCAGAGCCAAGCTGTCCAGTGCTGAAGCTCCAACAGAAAGACACCTCTAAAACCTCGGAGTCGAACCCATCCTCTTGGATCGAACCAGGAAGCTTCTGCTTCAAGAGTCATCCAGTTCTGAGGATGTAGGATCCGGTGCACTCAGAGTAACAGATCCAAAGACAATATTCTCTTTGGATCTGAACAAGACGGGTATGGAAGGCTCAGATCCATGGGATCTAAAACCACAGGCTGTATTACAGAAGGAACTGTTATTGGTAGAGTGGCAGATGGACAGACTTCCAGACCCGGGGGGGGGGGGGGGTAGCAACTATGAGAACTCCCTTCTGAATTTCCTCTATGAAAAATTTCCTCATCATCCTCTCCACATCTGCTTCCATGAGATTCCAAGAGGCACGACAGGATACCAGGGACTGCCATTTTGAGTGCCTCTCTAAAAAGGGGGAGGATACCCTGGAAGGAACCAGACTTGGCGAATAGGTATTCCTTGGTAATGGCTTCGGATCCAAAGGTGTAGTATACAAAGTATGCTTGGTCGGATCAGAGGATGTAGAACCTGAAATGTGTGTGGTTAGATCAGATGTAGCTTTGGACCTAGCTTTTCTTTCTTTCTTCTTGGTTCAGAAGAGGTAGAGATTAGAGACTATGAGGATCTCAACCTTTCTAATGAGTCTTCAGATTTAAGTTTAGGGGACTGAATCCCACCATTGGCTTCAGAAAAAGAAGATGATAGTAATCTCTTTAAAATCAGTTTTTTTTCTGTCTGCTAAAGCTCGGGGTTGAACCTATGACAAATATTGCATCCTTTTGTAAGTTTTCTGGTCCTAAACGGGTCTATATTAGAACATCGAATATTTAACAGTTTGAATCACTAAAGGTCGACCTTTAGTGATCGAACTGTTAATACACTGAATGTTCAGAAAAAAAAATAAAAACAACAAAAAAAAAGCTAAACGGTTTACGGAGATTTCTGTTTACTTGTTCGATGTTCTGCAGTTTTGCTATTCTCATGTCGACAATGTCAGATTCGACATTGTCGGCTTTCGAGAATTTAATATAGGCCCTCCTAAACAATATAGACATACTGTGGGCATCAGACAAGGGGAACTTACTCCACACTTCACGCACTTTTTAAAACCTGCTGGACCTTTCTCAGACATTTTCATTAAGGGAAAAGAGTTAAAGTAAGCTTTTTTTTTCTTTTACTAGTCAGAAAAGGAGAAAGGAAAAGGGGAAAAATACCAGCAATGGTACTTAAGAACTACAACAAAAAACTTGCAGACCAAGAAAAGTTACCAGCAATGGTAATTATAGAGATTACACTACATGTAAAAAACGGAAAAAGGGAAGGAGTTAGGTGTACCAATGACAGTAGAAAGATTATACACACACAGTGTAAGAAAAAGTACAGAAGAATGGCATAAGATGAAAAACAAAGATTTAAAGAAATATTTGTTTGAAGAAGTTTTCAGAATGGAAAACTGAAAAATTAACTTATCTCTCATTGAAAACTCGAGAGCTGAAGGTGACCATGTCTAAATACTAAAGTGGCAAATGAGATATGAGGGATGTTAGGGGTGGTGCATTCTGGGTAGGGATGGAACTTGAGAGTTTGTTGGAGGTCACGAGCTAGTAAAACAGCAGAGTCAGATCAGAGTATCGGATCCAATCTCATTAGTTGAGGAATGAATGAAAACTGACAATATCAGATCACCATTTACTTAACTGCTAACTTATGACCTATAAAAAACACTATGAAATCTATGGAAAATATACTAGAAATAACAAAAATTTCCTTGAGGCACTTCCAAGATGGCTGCACATGAGTAACAGCTTAATTCTCGCTCTCCCATTCTGAGAGCAGAAACTTAGCAGATAAAGCCAGTAGACCTAGAATTCTGGGTAAATTTCACTAACTGACTAGTAAGTGCATTGCCTAGATGCCAAGAAAAAAGAAATATAAAAGACTTGGAGGAAAATCAGCTACAAAAGCTAAGGAAAAAACACAGACTGGGAAAATACTGCAGTTGTTCAGAAAGAAGTGCAAGTTCCAAATATGACTTCCAGTAGCCTAGAGGAAAGTATAAAGGCAGCTTCACACAGACCTGGTTAAAATAAACAAAACATACATGGAGTTTATCAACACAAACCATAAAAGCTGGAAAAAAAGGAAAAATCTTTGAAGAGGTATTCAAATAAGGCGACAGAACTACAAAATTCAGTGGCTGAAATGAAAAAAAAAGGCTGGCTGAGTATGAGACTCCACAAAAACAGATGTCTCAAAAATAACACAACTAGAGGACAGAGCACATAGGGGAAACCTGAGATTTTTTGCTATACCAGAGAAGCCGGAAGGAACAGACTGTATTAATTTTATGAAAGTACAAATAAGCAACTGGACTGGTATTCCACAACAGGAACTGTTAATTGAAAGGGCACATCGTGTGTACACTCCAAACTTACCTATGAGAAAAAGCCTAGATTTTTAATAGTAAAAATACAATCTTACCAGCAGAAGGTGTTGATTAGGAGAAAACTGTGGCAGAAGGACAAAGTACTAAAAGTGGGAGACAGCAGACTGTTTGTGGAGAATGACTACTCAATGCACACCAGGCAGAAGAGGAATACATTTATTCCATTATACAGGGAATGCCAAGATGCAGGCATGAGATTCAAACTGCTCTATCCTGCGATTCTCAAAATATATTTTTCCCTGGAGGAACAAAAAAATTTTTGATGAAGTACTTGGTAAGGAAGAAATACAAATGTTTGTCCAACAAAAAGTGGGCTGTGAAACAAAAGGAGATTTTGCTTCTTGTTCTTCTGGTAATAAAGACCACCGAGAGAGTGCACCAGTGAAACCTTTCCCAGTGTTTCAATGGAAAATGATTGAGACAGGGAAAAAAAAGAAGTTGACTAGAAGAATCGAGAGTGTACTGAAGATGAAGCACAGACAGGGTTTGGGAGATGGAGATTAACAGGAATAGAACAAAGGAATTTGGAGCTATTGGATTTTGTTAAACTTGTATGGGACTCTAAAGCATAGGCAGAGTCCCTCATTGACTCTCTTTAAGAGGAATCTTGATGAGTGGATGGGAGATCGTAGGTTCACCCCGGGTATCACTTCTGTGTCACTGTTAGACAGAGGCACAGTATACTAACCTCGAAAAAGGGCATAGCAAAATTAATTTAAAATGGGTGGCGAAAGCCAAACACATTCTGGCTAGGCTTATAAATGCACTAGGGTAGATAGCCTAGTATGAACCTATGAATATGCCCTACTTCATGTCACTAACATTTGGAGACTAAAATCAGTAACCTGGAAAGTGACAAATGTGGGATTACAAAGCAATAATTATACTTGTGGAAACAGGACAGAACAAGAAAATCTGGAAACAGTGGACTTGTTTAGACTTTGTTAAACTTGTAGGGGACTCTAAAGCATAAGCCCTACTTCATGCAATTAATGTTCACAAAAATACTCAGGAGAGAGGTAGAAGAGGGAGAGAGTTAACTAACAATTTTTTTTCTTAACAGTATTACTTAAGTGGAGCATGATTTTCTCTGCATGTTATAAAGTTTTTTTCAGTTATTTTTAAATGTAATGGGGATACTAATGTTTATATGTGTTTCTGTTTACTCTTTTTGTTTCTTTCTCCCTTCTCTCTTTTTCTGTTTGGTTTTAAGAAATCTAGGCAATGTAATGTAAAAAAAGGGATCTGGTTAAAAGAGCACAACAAAATAAAAATGAGTGTGCTTTTTCTCATTCTTGCATAGGAGAATGACTGTGTTAAGGCCTTTATCTTTATATAGTAACAAGTTTTGACAGAAAGCAAGCAAATGAAAAAGAATATTTAATATTATAAGGTCTTTTTTTTCTATTAATCAGTCCTGTATCTGGTTCTCATGTCACCATCAGACAATATGATAAAGACAAATAGCTTGGAGAAAATGTTTTCTGAAAGCATTCAAGTGTTTTCCCAGTTGGGAGAGCTATAAAGATAAGACAAAACCAGACAGCACTTAATAGAATCACAGGCTCTACCATGTGTCTTAACATGGATAAGCTTTCTTTCTGTTTACTCAAGTCTGTGTGTGTGGCTGTCAGTTTCGAACTTATTTTTGAAGATGTACATAGTTTTGTGTGTTATTATTAAGTTAGTAGTTTTAGGGGAGGTATTATGTGTGTGTGTGTGTGTGTGTGTGTGTGTGTGTGTGTGTGTGTGTGTGTGTGTGTGTGTGTGTGTGTGTGTGTTTACTTGAGGGGTTTCAATAAAACAAAAAGTTCTGCAAGATGTGACATAGGCTCAAATAGAGATGACAAGAAACAGTTGTATAAAAAATTAACATGCCAAACAGGGCATGCTTGTTACACAAAAGCTGGAACTAGACATTCAACAAAAAACTGTTATACAAAAAAAATGGGAATAATAATCCCCCAAGAATATGATTCTTTCTATAATGTCTTTAAATGTTAATGGTCTCACAGATAAATCCCAAAAAGAATTAGTAGTGTACTATATTAAAAACTGTACAGTGCAAATAGCTATGCTAAAGGAGATGCAATTGAAAAGAAATGAACATGTGAATTTGATAAAGAAAGGTTTTCACGATGGATAATCAGTAGAATTCCTGGGGCAAAGGAACAGAAGAGTACTTATATTAATTGCAAGAGGAGCTCCAATAGTAATGGAAGATGAAAAAAAAGACAATAATGGTACATTTGTAGTACTAAGGGACTAATGGCAAGGGAGGAGGATTACATTGGCATGCATTTATATTCCACCTAAAACTGCTATAACAGAGCTGAAGAAAATTCTGGGAGGAATAATCAGCTTTCAGCAAGGAATAGTACTTATAAGTGGGGACTGGAATTTGATTTGCAACAATGAAGATGCGTCAAAGAGGGCAAAATAACAAAGGAGGGTAGATTTTTTAAAGAAATTTATGACAGTATTTGGCATGGAAGATGTGAATTCAGTACTAGGAATTTGGAGTGAATTTACATATTATTCCCCAAGATACAAAAACTAGGCTAGGCTAGACAGAATTTACATTTCACAGGAACATGTGTATTTAATTGAAGGTCTCGATATGCACCCAATAACTATTTCAGATCATGGGCCGATAACTAAAATAAAAACACAGGTTAATGAAATAAAAATGAGACACTGACACTATTCAGGAGCTATTAGAGAAGATAGAAACTTCTGAAAATATAGCTAGGGAGTGTGATAAAATTGGAATTTAAAAATAGGGTGGAAATAAAACAAAGGGAGACATGGTTAAGCAGTAACAATAATTATTTAGAGGGACTGACAAATATTAAAGTATTGCAAAATAGGGGGAATCTCATAGAAGAGGGGGAGCAACTACAGAATGCTAAACAGAAAATAAGGGACTACCTTGATAATATGCATGAGTTTAGAAAGACTGCCATTAAGCAAATGTTGTTTGATAATAACTCTAGAGCACAATAACTCAGACAACAAAGTAGAAAGGGCCGTCTCCAAGCTTAGGGAGCCTATTACAAGAAAGATAACTAGCAGTCCTGTAGAAGTATTAGAAATATTTCTGAAATTCTATGAAACTCTGTGTAAAGTAAAGAAATATGGAAATCAAAAAAGGTACAAATGGAAATGTTTATGGAAAAATTAAATATGCCAAAACTACAAGGAGAGGAGTCCTGTGGAAGTTTGGAAGCTAGGAGGGGAAAATTGATGAAGATCTGGAAGGTTTTGTTTAACAGTATTCTAAGAGGAGAAGTACCAACATCCTGGAAGAAAGCAGTGGTAGCTGTACTACCTAAAGAGGGTAAAGATCCATTAGCTTCAGCTTCATACAGACCCATTCCAATACTAAATCATGAGTATAAAGTGTTTATGTGTATAATGGCTAAAATGTGGTTTTGTGGAGGGGAGACAAACATTTGACAACAAAGAGAACAGTGATGATCCAGAGGGAAGCAGAATGTAAGAAAATATCACTGTTGCTGGTGGGTCTTGATGCAGAGAAAACATTTGACAGAGTATGCTGGGACTGTATGAACAGAGCAATGAAAGTATTTGCATCTCCTACTAAACCTATAAGGCTGATTAGGAAGATATATGAAGGATCTGAGGTGAAAATTAAAGTGGGTGGGGTCCTCTCCGATAACCTCTGTTTGAGCAGAAGAACCAGGCAGGGGTGTCTGCTCTCCTCTTTATTTGCATTATATTTAGAACCAGTGGCAAAGAAAATAAGGGACTCAGAAATTCAAGGGTAAAATTGGTATGGTAGTCAAGAAAAGCAAATTCTTTTTGCAGATGACATTATTTTATACCTGACAAAACCAGAAAGGGAAATTACAATGCTGTGGAACATATTGAGACCATTTTACACCTTTCCGGGATATAAAATTAATCTAGCAAAAACAAAAGCATAGAGGTAAATTATGTACCCACATACAAATTGGTATAGTAATACCCATATTTATGTGGACATGACAAAATTAAGTATTTAGGAGCATGGATTAAAAATGATATTGATGTGGCAGCTAAGAAAATGTGGGGAGAGACTCTGTTATATGGATATTGATAGTAAGATACAACCAGGCATATTTTTATCAACCAGAGGAGAAGTTGTGGATAGCAAGTAATAAAGAGCTGAAGGATTTTAACTGGGAGGGGAAGAAGGCAACTGCCAAGTGGGACACGATTATTCTTCCAACAGAACAGAGGGGATTGGAACTACCCGAGTTGAAGGGGAATTTCAGAGCAACACAGTTAAGGCTCCTATACATAGCACAAGCAGAAAATTATAATTCAAAGTGGAAAAAGATGATGAAATGGGAGAAGCTCAAGTAAAAGGGAAAGACTTTTGGATGCAAACCTTTAAGAACAACAATAATCATACAAAATATTATATTCATAAAGTAACAGAAGGTCTTCTAAGAACTAAGCCAACACCAGAATGGAGAAAGGAGATTCTGCCGATAGAGGTGATTGCAATTAAGGATACAGACAATAGGCAAGAGGGCACAGGAATATACTGGAGAAAACTGGCAAAGGAACCAAGGTACTAGGAGCAAATAACTAGACAGGGAAAGGTAACAGAATGGGAAGATGCCAAGAACTTATTTGCACTGCAGGCTAAAGATCGCCTTCTATATCAAGGATTGACATCAGAGTATAGGCAGATAGAAAGAAATAGGGGCGGTCCTAAACAAAAAAACAGCAATGGTACAGGTTTTAGTAGAATCTAGAAAAGAAGCTGCCATTAGGAAAGGAATAATTAGTGGATCATATAAAATATTACATAGGAAGAGCTAGGAAGAGAGACTAGGTAAGCAGTTCATAAAGAAACAATGGGGGAGATATGTATGTCTGTCAAATACGCAACAAAATCTAGAAGATTTTGGATCTTTGCCTGGAAGTGCTTACATAGGTATTTGTATACCCCCAAGGAGACTTCAAAGAATTTTTCCTCAAGTAGACAGCAAATGCTGGAGATCTGATGGGACTGGAAGATTTAACTAGGAACATATTTTCTGGGAGTGTAATGAGTTGGTAGACTTTAAAGATTCCCTGCAGACTGCTCTGCCAGAGATGCTGGTTGAACAAGTTGGAGTGACTAGAGAAATTATTTTTTTGAGCTATGATACAAACTCGGAATTGCCCAGCCATAGTAAGGCCATGCTGAGTCTAATTATGATGGCTGCCAAAAAAGCAATTACTAGAAAATGGAAATCAAAGTCTAAACCAACTTTACTAGAAGTAGTGAAGATAGTAACAGTTAAAACAACTGTAACTGGCATCTTTAGAAAAGGGTAGGAGCAAATTACATAAAAAAAATGGTAACTGTGGGATCAATACATATAGAGGAGGAACGAGGTTTAAAAGAAGGCAAGATTTGTATGAGCTATGTAATGGTTGAATAACAATGACTGGGTATGTTAAAAGTGATGTATAATGTTTACAGCTACAGTTGTTTTGGCAGGGTTTGGAATGTATAATGTTTGAAACTGAGATTGTGTCGCTATGGTTTATTGTCATTTATATAAATGTATCATGCCCTATGTCACACATGATAATTTAATAAAGATGTTTCTTGTTTAAAAAAAAAAAAATACTACAAAGTTCTATCTAGTGCACTCTCGAAAAAAATCTATCTAAAGAAGATATCAAACAAGCCTAAGAACCTAAATATACTAATCTTAACCTAACAACTATTCTATAGGGAGGAATACAGAGAAAGTCAAGAAATTGCTATCACTTATTGTGAAAAAAGGTAGAGCTTTTGGCAAACATGTCTGTTTTTTCAGGAGGCAAACGAGATCCGAGATAAATCAGGTAGCAGGAGGGAATTCTGAGAAGGGGAAGAGTCAGCAGGAGGGAATTCTGAGAAGGGGAAGAGTCAGAACTCTCTGATCCAATACTCTGGTATAAAGCATCGACTGGATCAGACATCTCATGTTGAATCAGACAACATCAGATCAGATAATATTTATCTCTATAAAAACAGGGCAAAGTACCTAGATTAATATTCCTAATTTAAAATATAATACAAGGGGTTGTTTAAGCAAATAGACTTGATAAATAAGACAAAACAATGAAAGGAATGGCAAGTGGAAGCTCTTTCTAGCAAGTCTCCAGGTGCAAACAATTTCTGAGGGAAAGTTACAAATGTTCTTCTATACAGTTGCAAAGCTATTAACTGCTTTTTTATTATCTCTGCTTTTACTTGGAAATGAAAAGTGTGCACGGGCAAGCAATTAATCAGGAGAGGGCTGAACGTAGAGTGTTCTGAGTGAAATGTACAAGGGACGGAGTAATTAATATTTAAAAGTACACTGGCAAGCAGTTCACACTGAAACTGTGGTAAGTGAATACATTACGTAAGTAGTTGCCTCCCTCAAATTAATTTTATTTAAAGGTAGTCAGTGCACTTTTTCTTGGACCTAAAAGGTGATGCTTACTGAAAGCATGTCAGAGGTTTTTCACATCTGGGAAAGGAACATAGACAAGAATAGAACAAATGGCAATCACTGTAAATGGGACCAAAGGCTCTAACATGCACTTTAACATGGGTAACCTTAATTTTAGCATAGGTGATACGGGTGCAGCCATCGCTTTGGGTTACCACTCCTATCTTGTTAGGTAAATTTCAGTTTCATGCAATGTACATAGTTTCCCATGTTTGTTGCAAGTTAAAAGGGGATGGGAGTCCAGAAAACCTATTTGATGTTTTTGTTCGAGTGTTTTTACTGAAGTAAAAAGTCTGGCAAAGCTACAGAGGAAATCAGCTTGTCAAACATTACTATGTACAGCTAAGCTAAAAATTGAAAATAACTGTTGAGTATAACGGGAGAGAGTAATAGCATTTTATCAAAAAGGACATTCTATCAACATGGAATGCAAATGGTCTTACAGGTACAGACACAATAAGCAAAAAGTACTGAAATATATACAGTAGTATAAGGTGCAAATAGCAATGTTACAGGAGACACATTTGGCTAGAAGTAATCATATGAATTTGACAAAAAAAAAGGATTTCAGGGTAGATACTCAGCAGAATATCAGAGGCAATGGAAAAGGGAAGTAATATTGCTTGCTACAGGGGTTCCATTTGTGATATATGAGGGAAAAAAAGACAATAATGGTACATTTGTAGTAGTAAAGGGTTATTGTTAGGGGAGAAGGATTACACTGGCATGTATTTTCATTCCACCTGTGGCTACTATTATGGAGATGAGTATAATTTTGGAAGAAATAAAATGTGTTAAGCAGGTAATATTATTTATGGGTAAGTACTGAAACCTAGTTTGTAATGTTATATCTGAGGGACCTAGAAGGGAAAATACAATAAAATAGGCCATATATTTCTGAAGAAATATATGGGATATTTTATATGGAAGATGTGCATTCAACAGCAGAAATTTTATCAGGAAATGAAGACAGAATTTATATATTATTCCCCAACGTACAATAACTGAGCTACAATGGATAAAAATTATATTTCACAGGAGCATATGTAAGTAAATGAAATCTCTGACACACGTCCAATAACTATTTTAAATCACAGACCAGTACACGCTAAAATAAAGATGCACAGTAAAGCAGCAAAAATGAGACACTGATGTTTTCTACCTATCTGTTAAAGAATAATTTAATGAATAGGTAATGGAAATTATGAGCGTTGTTAGAAATTTCTTCAGAAGGGATAGCTAGTGAGTGTGATTTAAAAAATGGTATCATTAAAAAAGATGGGAAAGAGGTAATGGGGCTTATTTAGAGAGGCTGATAATGGTTAACAGACTGCAGAAGGTGAATTGCAGAGAATAAGAGGAGGAGCAACAGCTGAGTGCTAAAGGGAAAATAAGGAAGTATATGGATAATATGTATGAATTTACAACTGCTGCTGTTAAGCAAGTACTTTTGGTAGCTCATCTTAACCTCTCATTATGGGGAATAACTGAATACAAATGATTCAAGAATACAAGATGGTTTGAGGACATCTTGGGTGGCATACAACTGTTAACCCAAGACTGAATTAATGTCTTAATTAGTTTCACGGATATGGTATTATTCTATAACTTTTTATATCTTGAAGGTCAACTATTCAAACAAGCAAATGGGGTAGCAATGGGGGCAACATATGCCCCCAGCTTTGCTAATTTGGTAATGGCACACTAGGAGAAGAACTGTCTGTTTAATACTTCTTTTAATAACAGTTTTTGTTTCTATACCTGCTTTTTGGATGATACATTTATAGTGTAGAATGATAATGAGAATAGACTGGTGGATTTTTTGAACTGTATTAATACCACCACATCATTTTTGAGATCTGTTTATTCATTCAGTTATGATTGTACAACATTTTTGGATGTTAAAATTACTAAGGATTACAAGAAAAATTGCTTTGTGTCAAATACACATCGTAAACCTACATTTTCCAACAGTTATTTACATTTTCAGAGTTGTCATCCCAAATTTCAGAAAAATCAGTGGTGAAAGGCCAACTGGTGAGACTGGCCAGGATGGTGTCAGATGATGGTACATTTTTAATTGAATGTGATAAACTGTTGGATATGTTCGTTAAGTGGGGGTATCTCATGGAATTTCTTTTACCTACTAAAGATGAGGTGGTTGACAAAAGGCACATAAAAAGTATATTGCCCCTTGCAAACTACAGAGGGGAGGAGGCTGTTGGAAGAGATGATTATATTAATCATTTAGCGCCGGTCAAAAAGGATTTTTCAAAACCTTGTGTTTTGAATTTCACATTGGATTCCTACAGTATAGGAAATATTATTAAAAACAATTGGTTTGTTATTACATCAAACACCCAATTACATACATTTTTGGGGGATAATCCAGTGATAGTGTACAGGAAAAAGGCCTGTTTCAAGAATTTGATGGAAAGAAGTTCCAGTTATATGGTATGTCTAAATGGGATTCCTATTACAAGAACAAAAGTTCACTACTTCGAACTTGTAATAGGAAGCCTCACTTCTGCGAAAGTTCACTTTAATGAAAGTGAACTTTTGCGTAAGTGCACTTCACCGAAAACACCGCAGAACAGTGGAGGACATAAAAATCAAGCTATGTCCTCCACTATGGTGAGATAGTCACGGACCTTAGGGTTAGGGTAAGGGGATAGTTAGTAAAGCCCCTTACCCTAACCCATGCCCTAACCCTAATGTGACTATCGCACCATAGTGGAGTACATTGCTATGTCATCTGTCCTTCACTGCTCTGCAGTCATCATGGACCTTAGGGTTAGGGCACGGGCTATCCCCTTACTATGACCCATGCCCTAACCCTAAGGACCGTGAGTACTGCACGGAAGTTCAGTACAACACCCGTTCGTTGTACTGCACTTCGCGTAAGTGCACTTTCGCTGCAGTGAGCATTCCATGCACTATTTCGAATTAGTGAAAATTCGATCTAGTGTATGGAATCCATCTAAATGTGGCTATTGTACAATGTGTAAATTTGTTTCAGTGGGGGATAGAGTTACCCTAAATGGACAGTTAATTAGGGTTAAGGGATGGTACCAATTGTGAAACTAATTGGGCTATTTATACAGCATGGTTCCAGTTATGCCCTGCTTTTTATATTGGTAAAATTATAAGGAAAGTGAAGGATAGAATCTATGAATATGAAAGGGATATTAAGAAGTGTAAGGAGTCTAATGCATTGTATAGACATATAAAAGATTTTCCTTCCAATTTTTTTAGATATACTATAATTGAGCTGTTACAAAGGGATGTGAGGGGTAGGGTTATAGAAGACCATTTGCTTGTCAGGGAACGTATACAACTTAGTTTGAATACGCAAATGTTTCCAGGTTTATATGAAGCTTGTTCTGTTGTGCCTGTTTTAAAACTTAAAAGTTTGGATTGTTAATGTGGAGCTACATTTTATAACAATAGTTAAAGTGTTTTTAAACAGACTTTTAATAGTGTTTTTAGTGTAATAGTATATATTACTTTAAGATGTTAATTAACTGAACTGTCAGGTAACTTTAATAGAGTATTTAAGTGAGATAATTAACCTGTTCAGTAGTTCTGATGAAGTCCCATTGGGGATGAAAGCACTAAACTACTGGCTATTTTAACTACAATAAAGTGCAGTGTGGAGTTTCCAGTGTTTGCCTTCTTGGTTACGTGTGTTCAAGTATAAGTGGTGTTCCAGTTGGTGGTAATTAGACTTAAACAAACTAACTGACTGACTACAATACACACGTATGCTTACACCTCAGCAATTCTCTATTTCAGGACATCAAACGCTCTTTGATGTTGTTCTGACTAGGACCAAGACATATCTTTGCATGTCAGCTCTCTGAGCGGTGATGAAAGTTGGCTCAAACCTGGAATGAACTTGCAAGAAAGTTCACCATACCAAGAAAACATTGTAGGGCTTGGACATTGGAGCTGGCATCTCAAGAACTGCTGTTTGTTTGGAAGGAGCTGGTCGTAAGCCCGAATCAGTAAACAAATGACCAACATAAGTAACTTCTCACAGCCTGAATTTACATTTCTAAGGATTCAACTTAAGATTGACTTCACAAGCTCTGTCTAAAACTGTTCTGAGGTTTCTATCATGTTTGACTTTACCATTGCCTCCTACAAGAATATCATCTACTATAATAGCACATGGATAGCCAGAAAAAAATTGCTCCATTGCACACTGAAAGACTTCACTGGCAGAATTTATTCCAAATGACATTTTCAGAAATCTGTACCTTCCGAATGGTGTACTGAATGTGGTTAGCAATGAGGATTTACGGTCAAGCAAAATTTGCCAAAACGAACATTTTGCATCTAAGACAGAAAAAACAGTGCCATTTGGCAAAAGAGCAGTGAATTCTTCGACTGTATGAATTGGAAAATGTCATTTTAATGCTTTGCTCAAGTCTCTTGGGTCAATACATATTCTAATATCATCTGAGCGTTTCGTATGAGCTACCATGAAGGATACCCATTCAGTTGTTTTTTCTACTGGACAAATTACTCCTTGCTGCACCATTCTGTCTAGCTCAGCCTTGACTCTGTACTGCATAGCTACTGGAGCTTTCTGTGCTGGTCTGATGACTGGCCTTACTTCTGGGTCTAATCATGGAATACACAACTGGGAGTTTGCCTAGTTTGTCTTCAAAACAATCAGCATAGTCAGAAAAAAATAGTCTGGACAAAATTTGAGCTGTTACCCTTCAAGCTTACATGGTGGACTTCCTCATTAAATGAAAGCAGTCCCAATTTCAAACTGTCTCTGAGGCCTAATAATGACTGAACGTGTCTCTTGACTATGTGAAATTGCAAGTCATAGCTGTTCCCAGCAGAGTAACATAAAAGCACTACTGAGCCTTCAGTTTGAATTTCTTCACCACCGCAAGCAAGAAACTTCGCACACTTTGCCAAATGAAGCCTCTCGCCAGCTTTTACTGTAGCAAACGTTTCTGCTGACATAACATTGCACTTTGAACTCCACGGGTCTCCCACTAATCTGAACAGTACAAAATGCTTCATTCTTTGCCCACAAATCTACTACACTGACGGTTTTCACCAAGCACAGACACACCATCAACATAAAAAGTAGGATCACAGCTTTCTAACTGATCAACTTGCCTCTTTGAATGTTCTTTTTAATGAAAGAGTGAACCTCTTTTGATTTACAAAACCTTTTGAAATGATTCCACTTTTTACATTAATGGCACTGCTGACCAAAAGCTAAGCCCTTTTAGGTTCATGATTACCATCACAACAGCGGCAGTTGACTATTAGGCTAGGTGGGGGCAAATTCTTTGATTTAGCCGACTCACCCTTGTGCTTCACTGAGCATGCTCTGAATTTTGCTAGAAAGGCTCTGGATTTCACTCAAGCTGCCCCACCCTTAGGCCTGTATGTTTTAACCGCATGCTGCACACTATCTGCATTAGCAATGGAAGGCACTGGAAGCATGCTTTTCTCATTTGTAAACATATTTGTGTGCTTTTCTCTAAACTCATATCTGGCAAATCTCTATGGCCTTATTCAAAGTTAAATCATTTTCTCAAAGCAAAATCTTTCTCACTGCATCATCTTTAATGCCACACACAAGCCTGTCTTTTACCAACTCATCTTTTAAATCACCATATCTGTATGTTTTGGCCTTCTCATCAGTTATATATGCAGCAAAAGTTTCACCATGGTTTTGATATCTTGTGTAAAATAAGTGCCTTTCCATTTTAATATTTGTTTGGGGGTTACACATTTCTCTAAATTTATGTTTTAAACACTCAGGATCTTCCCGCGTTTCAGCCGGTACACTATATGGTGGTTCCTCCTTCCCTGCATACACAAACAGGTGCAGACACAAATTCACACTCTCTTTCAATGGCGTCTGAACCAGCTAAATTAAGAATAAATGACTTTGTACATGTATCTTTGTCAGAAAAAGAAGCCTGTTTGAAAATGTCATACTCTTGCTCAAACACACTCCAATTTTCTGTAATATTATCAAACACAAGCAGACCTGGTCTGCAAAATCTCTCTGCCATGCGAACAAATTATGTTTAAATACAGTGTAAATACGGCCCTTGTAATTATGCACGAACATGTACACACACCAGGTACTTGTGATAACATTCAAATGCACAATAAACTCTTTAAAAGACTGTACTTTGCAAAATATTCTTTGACGTGGCTATACTTTGCAAAATAACTGTACTGTAATACTGCACACACTTGCAACACTATGCACACTTTGGATACTTTGAATAGCTTTAGTTAATGTGAAAATGTAGCACACAGTGAAAAAATAAGGTCATTTTCCCCTTTTTATACATTTTAAGTGATTTGGATACTGTTTCAAACATTTTCGCAATTTCAAATATTTTTATCAATGTGTCGCAGTTTCGGACATTTGTTTAATTAGAAATTTGTTTTGAGTATTCTGAGTGCTTCGTTTTATATTCGTTGAGTAAAAAATCATTTAAGCGAGCTTCAGTACCTGGAATTCGTTTCTGACCTGTTTGCGAGTCGTTTAAGCAGTAGGGATGATCCACTCCTGTATATTCCTCCAACTGTAACTGTGCTCCTCATGGTTTTGACTCTAGATCCCATTCTGATACCATGTCACTCGTCTTTTATATGTGAATAAGACGATGAGGCTTGGGTGTTTGTAAGTACTTTATTACATGCAAACACATCAGGGTGGATAACAGGGATTTAAACTTAAACAAACTGACTAAAACACACATGCATTCTTACACCTTGGCTGCTCACTACAAAATGGCATTCTTGCTTGCACATGCCTGCTGACTAGAAAGCTTCTTTAAGGTATGACACTCTGATCTACGGGTTCTACTCAGACAAGCTGTGCTTGAAAAGAGGAACCAGACTTTTTATTTATTAATTGACATTTGTTAACTGGGTTGGTCTAACTCAGCTAGAAGCCCATTTTCAGTGCAGACCCGAGGAGAGAAGCTCCAGAAAATTACAAACTAAAACTAACAGAACATAGATAAAAATAAGTACAACATGGAATATGCCCAAATGTTAAGCAAAATACAGTTACAATAAACAAAATAGAATGAGATCAGTTTAACAGAAATCTAATGAAATCAAAATATACATAATATGTAATATATAAATGAGGCCTTGAATGTACACTAAAAAGCATAATGGAGTCAATGTAATATAAGACTGTCAGTACCTACAAAAACTGATGAACTACATACAAAATGACATAGTGTTTAGTTGTAGTGGCTACTAAGTAGTCACACTACTATACAACTACTTAACATTGACAGAAAGGCAGACTTATAAGAAAAGTAACCATAAAAATTATTAGAGAGAAAAAGAAATGAGTTAAAGGAAGAGAGAAAAAGTGGCAGAAAAGAGAGGGTGCATGTAGGCTCTTGGCAAGGGCAGGTCCATGAGCGTAAACGAGTTTTAGTTACTTTTTGAATTGATTTGTATATGGGATGTTTCTAATAGAGTTAGGAAGTTTGTTCCAGGCTAAAGACGCATTGTAATTGTAAAGTAGTTTGCCAATATTTTTGTTGGATTTACATATGTCAAGGAGTTCTTCAGAGCTTCTGAGAGATCTACTGGGGGTGAAAAGGAAATGTGGGAAGAGAGGGATGGGCATGCAGTGGGTTTATATAAGAAAGAGTGAGCAATATGCAGCTCTGAGATAAGAAGTTGATGGTGGAATTCAGGCCATTGAAGTTTTTTTATTGCTATGCAATGCCGTGACTTATAAGGGTGGTTTGTTGCAAATCTGACAATTTTATTATAGGTTTGTTCAAAATGGGAGAATAATGTGGATTTTAAGTTTGTGAGGATGGCAGCGGCATAGAGAAGGCATGCCAGGAGGAAAGCCCTACCTAGCTAGGGATAATTTGCCATCTGGTGTAAGGAATCTTTTGTTCCGATTCAGTAGTCCCAGTTTTTGATGTGGTTTTTTGATACACTGATGAATAATTTTTATTATTTGCTTTATCTTTAGAACCACTAACAAAGAAAATAAGCAATTCACAAGTTCAAGGATGTACTGAGAAAAGTTAGCATTATTTGTACATACTATTTTGTACTTGAACCCAGAAAAGAAAATTTAGATGTTGTGGAACATTTTGAGACAATCTCAAGACTTTTTGGGATATTAAATAAATGAAGATAAAACAAAGGCTACGGGGAAAACTGTGCACCCACACGTGAACTAATGCCATGGGAATATAACATGAACTATTTAGGTACATGGATTAAAATAATTCTCTTATGGCAACTAAAGATATGTGGGAAGAGAATAGAGGAGATAATACAAAAACTGAAAAGCTGTATGCTCCTTATTTTGGATATGAATAGTATGATAAAGCCAAAATGTTTTAGTTCCATTAATTTTACATAAGAGCAGGTATATTTTTATCAAACTGTGAATCAGTTGTGGATGTCAATCAATAAAGAGCTGAAGGAATTTATTTGGGAGTGGAAGGGGGCAAGAGTTAAGTGGGATAAGTAGATTCTTCCCAAAGAACATGGTAGTGTAGGATAAGAAGAGATACTTTAGAGCTTCACAGTTAAGATTTATATATATATAGCTTAAGCAGAGGGCAATAAATCAAAGTGGAAAGGGGTGATGAAATATTAGTAGAGTTCAAGAAATAAACAGAATATGATTCAGCAACAGAATCAAGGTAGTGGGAGCAAATAACTATGGAGAGAAAGATAATACAGTGGGATGAGGCTAAGCAAACGTTTGGACTGCAACTTACAGACTGCCTTTCCTACCAAGGACTGATAAGAGTATAGGCAACGAGAAAGGGATAATGGAGTGCTAAGTGAAAGACCACTCTGGTAGAGATTTTGGTTGGGTCTAGAACAGTAGATATTGTTAAAATGGGTCTAGAACAGTAGATGCTGTTTAAAAGGATAATTAATAGGGCATAGAAAAGCCGTGGTGGTACAGCGGTAGTGTTGTTGCCTCACAGCAAGATGTTCTCCTGTTCGATTTTCGGCTGGAGTGCCTTCTGTGTGGAGTCTGCATGTCCTCCCCGCGGTTGAGTGGCCTCCGAAAGACATGCGTGAATGGGCGTGCCTTCGCTGAAGGTTGGGCGTCGGGCTGGCAACTCTGCACCACAAAAATATACTGCCAATCATTAGCGGACCGGAGTTCCGCTGTGGCGACCCCTAACCGGGAAAAACCGAAAAGACAAACAACAACAACATAAAACATTGTAAGATAACTATACAAGAATCAATCAGATAAGGTTAGAAAAAAAAGGACTGGAAAAAGAAAATGGAAATGCAAGTTACAAACGAACAATGGAAGGACATGTGTATACTTCCCAAGTAAGCAATAAAGTCCAGAAGGATTTGCATGGAAGTGCTTGTGACTTGGCAGATTTTTAAAAATTCCCTACAGAGTACCTTGAAATGCTGGGGAAGAACATGGCTGTAGCCAGGAAATGAATCATTTCAGTTGAGATACAGGGTCTGAATTACCCAGACACAGTAAGTTTAATGCTATTGGCTGCCAAAAAAATAATAATTAGAACATGGAAATCAAAATCTAAAACTATAACTGAACTACTGAACAATGTAAAGGAGAGAAAATTTGGATCTTTAGAAATGAGAAGGATCAGATTACATAGCAATAAAATGACTCTGAGGAAACAATGCATGCAGAACAATGCTTAGGAGAAATAAGGCTTAAGGGAAGGCAGGAACTGCGGAATTAATGTAATGTTAGAATAAATGAACATTATTAAAAACAAACATTTATGTATACTGCAAGAAAATAATGGAAAATGTTACAGTGGCTTGTTTTCAGTTAATGTATGTGTACTCATGCCATGAGATGATTTAATAAAGGTGTTAAAAAAAAAAAAAAAAGATTTCAACAAAGTCAAGGTAGACACTTAAAGTGACCATTGCCCATGGATCCAGTCACTGTTTTCTAAGAAGCTTACAAGGTTAAGGAGAAAGGATCTGTCCCCAACAAAGTGACACTGGTTTGGGTCAATGGCCAGACGGTTACCCATATCTGCATTAATGAACTTGGATAAAATGCACTCCATAGCTTCACACCAAGACTGGCAAGACCAATGTGTCCCTAACTGCCTAGATTAGTGGTAGGGCCAACTTTGTGTAGAATCAAAGTGCCAAGCTTTCCCAACATTAGGTATGTGACTTGTGTGAAGCACGAGTCTAAAAGAGGTCAATGGGATACTCAGCCAGGCTATATTTAGCTATAGCAAGTAGGCAACCCAGTACATTTTCACAGCCAATGAAAGTTGTAACTTAGCTTCGGATAGGGCCAATACAGTGTAGTCTATATTAATTTTACAAAAGGGTTGCAGGATAGGGGAAGCAGAGTGAATGACAGCAACAAAGTTGGAGCTAAATTTATTTGCTACGATATTGGCTATTTCCTTTAGATCCATGCAGTATTACTACTGACAAGTTTAAGCATAGCTGGATGTCACTTCGTACATTACTGACATAGCCAAAGAAGGCTTAATAGTTACCTCAAGTTACTTGGAGACTGCACTCAACTTTACACTTTCTAATGGTGCATTACGTTTTGGTGCTTTTTAAACATATAGAGATTGAAAATTCTATGAATTGATAATTTTCTCTCTTTTGTTAAACACTTATACATACGAGTGTTATACAATAATTGTTTGTTCTTAAACTTTCCACTACATTTGGGGCAGATAAGCTTGACTTTTCAACTATACAAGTGCAAGATGAAGCTGTAGATAAAAGCACCAGCTTTGTCAATTATGTGAAGGTTTATTTTGGGATTTATTTTATATCATCTATTAGTATTGAAGATGCAGGGGCCTCTAGTGAAAAGAGTGGAATTTTTTAAGAAAGTTGATATTATCAAAGTCTGGGAAGAATGAGACATTTTTTGTTGAAAGTACAGGCTTTATAGTTGATGGTTCAGTAGTTAAGTTACTTAAAATATTTTTGGGATGGAATGTTATTTAATCTGAAGCATTTAGGCAATTACTGTGGTGAACAGGGGCATATTCAAGACCTTCAACTAGCAATTATGTAGTAGTTTTAATTTACTTTAATCTATTAACGGTGGTAGATCAGTGATCCAAGTGGAATCTACTTCAGTAGACCGAAAGTTCACTTACCTGCCTTCCAGATAGCCGAGACGAAAAGGCTAACAACCGCAGAACACTGACATCCTGGATTACTGACTTCCCACTCCAGGTAAGTAACCACTTGGCCATTCTGAAAAATTAGTAAAACTGAAGGAAAGTAGACCCACCCATGTGGGGGGGGGGCTTCACCCCCCCAACACCCCCCTATGTGGGGGTGATGTGCCCACCCCCCCCCCAACTAAATATACCAACTCTGAGATTGCACTACTGCAGGGGTAAGGGGCAAAGTTCAACAGGATGGCCAAATGGTTACTTACCTGGAGTGGGAAGTCGGTGTTCCAGGATGTCAGTATTCTGCGGTTGTCGGTCTTTTCATCTTGGCTATCTGAAAGTGCGTAAGTCAACTTTCGGTCTACTGAAGTAGACCCATCAAAGTGGACCTTTTTCAGATTCAGCCTGGAGAGTGCAAACTCACCAAAAAAAAAGTCATCTACTCACAGTAACATTCCATTTTCCCTCTGACTGGGTGGAACATTGGGGATTCTCTTCATTCTTGTAGGGGGAATTTGGGAAAATGGTATGATATACCCAGCAGATATAATTTTATGCACTCATAAATCTTTTTTTATGGATAGCCAGGCTCCTTGGTGCAGAAACAAACACCCCCCACTGCCTCCAGATGGTAGCAGTCAAGCCCCCTTTCAGGAGCCCTTGTAGGACTTGTCTGCAGGCCTCCTCTGCCATGGGGGTGGTGTCTTCCATTTGAGTTCCCCTCTGCCCCTGGGGGAAGTATCTCCACATGAGTTTTGAAAAGGACCCTAGGATTTTCAGAACCACATTTTTCTACTTCCCTGTTGGTTCCTGGAGAAGGGTCTTTGAGGCATAAAAAATAAATAAATAAGCCGACAGCAGACAGGTTTTTCCCTCTTGCTTTCACCTGGATAGCACGTCCTTTATTTTGAGGCCAAAAAAAGGAAGATCCATCAAAGGAAGTATTGATGAATGAAGACTTAAAGTGCTCCGCAAAGTCACATAGTCATATCCAGGCATGTCTCCTAATGGTTATGTCTGAACTCGCCACCCATGAGGAACCTTCTGCTGCACAGGAAATCAGCTTCATGGATGCAATAGAAAGTGACTGGAGGGTGGCCATTTGCGAGGAGACTATTTTGGTCCTCAGCAGACATGGACCCAGAGATAGATTTGGAAATTTTTTTAGTCAAATTTTTCTGTAATCTTGTAAAATGTGCCAGGTAATTCAGTAACTACACAGTACAGGTCACTGAAGCATACAAGTGCTTAAGGAAGCTGTCATTGGCCCTGGACTCCCTGTTAGGGGAATGGATATAAAAGGTCTGTTCCACAAGCTTTTTTTTTTGGTGGCTGCCACCACAACCATGGCATCAAACGGGACTCCCCCTTGCTCCAACATGCCCTCTCCTTAGCAGGAGCTAAAATGTTGTCTGCACTTTTAGAGATTGGCTCAACAGAATCAGTTTTCTGCCGTGCCTGTCAAGAAACAAGATCTGTGAGTTTGTCAGCTGGAGGGAGTCAACCAAGAAGCAGCTGTTCCAGAATGAAAAGCCTCCAGGAATACGATTCCTCCTGGGAAGGAGTACCAGAAGACCAACCACCTTTCTGTTTTAGAAGTTCTAGAAGGTCTCCAATTGAGATGTCTTCAGTTGGAGATCTAGGGGACCCCCTCCCCTTCATCAAAATCAGTGTCCTCCGTGAAAGATTCCTAAAGGGGAATCTTGGTGTCTCATTTTACACATCCTCTTCTGAGGGCCCTCCTCAGTGGGATGGTCCGGGGAAGTATCAGAAGGGATGAGGATATCCTGAGGGACCGACTAGAGACTTGATTGGGCTGGATGTCCCTGTGGAATGGATGAAGACGGCTCACAACAAACAGCTGAAGGAGGTATAGTTGTCTGATCTGGGAGGGGGGGCAGGGATGTCCTTTATCTAGATAAAGAAAAGGCCTTCTCCAAAACTCAAAAGTAGAGCTCCTGGGGGAAGCCAAAGTCGATGGCAAGGGAGACAATAATTCTCGCACTGTCAGTTTCTGCAACCCCACAAGCACTCCACCCGAGAAAGAGTCAGACAAGAGCTGTCCATCACCGAAGCACCGAGGAGCAGAGACTATTCTGATAGCTCCAAAGTTGACCTTTGCCCCTAGATACCATGTCACCACTTCAGTTCCGAGAGTTAGAGAGAAAGGAAGTGTGAAATCTTATTTAACCATTCTTCATGTTTTATCATAAGGAATTTGCTATGAAACAATGGGATCCCTGATAAATTATTTTTTATTTATTATTTATTTATTTATTTACTTACATTTGTTGACTGGGAGAGTCCGACTGGACACAGGTCCGTTTTCAGTGGAGGCCCGGGGAGAAAAACTCTACATTAAGTATTATTTGCATTATACAGTTAAAAAACATAGCATTTAGATATAGACATTAGTCCAGTTAAGGACGCAAGGCAAGAAAACAGATGTAAAACAGCTGTAGAACATAGTACAATTTTAAAATATGGTGACATATACTAAACATGGTTACAAATGTAGTTGAGATTCGTCAGTGAACGATTGATACAATCTGTTTTTGAGGTACATAACAGCCATTAGCAGTTGTTGCTACAAGAAGTTAGTATTATGTGGTAGGTAGCTGGGAACATGAGTAGCCAAGCTTGCTAAGAGTAGGTTGTTTATAGGGGGCCGAGAGAGGTAGTGAGTGGGGGGAGTGGATTATATTAGAGGGGGGTTGCAAGGGCATATCTGGCAAGTTTTGAAGTGTGATTTTAGTAAGGATTTGAAGTGGGTGCAAAAAGTTACAGAGGTAATTGAGGATGGGAGGGAGTTCCAGAGTTTGGCTATAGTGCAGGAGAATAATGCTTCTCCAGCAGAGTTAATGGCTCTTGTGACCTGTAGGAGGTTTTTGTGGCTGGATCTTAGTGGTCTCATGGTTATGTAGGGTTGGAGTAGATTCTGGAGGGATGGGACTTTTAGTGGGTGGTTTATTAGTTTGTGGGTGAGTGCGAGTTAGTACCACTTGAAGGATACTAGATACTTCCTCACAGATTTTAGTGTGCTTGAAAACTTAAGAGTTACTAAACCTAAGTACAGAGTACCCTCACAACAATCAAATCAAGTGTCTGCAACTACACAGATCTGGTTGTGTTTAAGTGCTAGGAGGGCCACGGTTTGGGAATATCATGTTGTTTAAATTTTCAGCACTGAGTAGAGGCCACCTTGATATAATCCATTTTACAATTTGCTAAGCTGTAATATCTACAAGATGGCACTATAGGACAGTCCTGGTCTAACTGAGAAAGGAAAGGTCTGTGTGTGTGTGTGTGTGTGTGTGTGTGTGTGTGTGTGTGTGTGTGTGTGTGTGGTAGCCTCATAGAAACTTTTCATAAAGGTGAAACAAAGTTATGTACTTAACATAATGTTCCATGTGAGTTGCTGTTGTCGCCTTCATTATTACTTATGGGTCTGGAACCGATCCTCAGCTCTGAGTCGGCCAGTCTGCAAAGCTCGAGGTCTGTAATAGCTCGATGCCAAAGCCCTATCCCACAATGCACCACTACTTTCTCCAGATCTTGTTTGCTGCCAACTAACGTAAAACCTACCCCAGATTTCAAGGAAATCATACAGACCACTTGTGAGAGGAAACTCCTCAGGAGAACTAAAACCAAGATAGAACCTCTCGAACTCCCAGACGCTGGATGGGGGTAGGTGGGGGGTTGTAATAATGAAGGTGAGAACAACTCACATGGAACGTCATGGTAAGTACATAACTTCTTTATGTGAAGTTGTTCAATCTCGCCTTCATTCTTACTGATGGGTAGCATCCCCAGCATCAGAATCTTGGGTGGCTCACGGGAGTACCTGTTAAGGACAGCAGACCCAAATGAAGCTCCATCCCTAGAGGCTTTGTCTACTTTGTAGTGAGATATAAAGGTATGTGGCTTGACCAGGTGGCAGCTGCACAAATTGAATCAATAGGTAGTCTGGATAAAAAGGCTACAGAAGTAGAAACCGCTCTTGTTGAATGAGCTTTGACTTTGTCATGTAATGCAATGCCTGCATCATGGTAAATAAAGGATATACAATCAGAGAGCCATTTAGGCAAGGTAGATTTGGAAACCGGTGCACCTTTTTTAGAATCTGAGAAGGAGACAAACAGCTGATCAACCCTTCTACGGTCTTTTGTCCTGTCCAAATAGAAACGAAGTTGTCTACAGACGTCACGTTTGTGAAGCATATATTCCAACTGATTTGAGTGATTGGGAAAGAAGACAGGTAATTCAATCATCTGATTAAGTGTGAATTCGGAACAAACTTTTGGTAAGAACGACGGATTCGTTCTGAGGGAAACCCTACCTTTGTGAAATATTAAGTACAGCTGCTTAACAGAAAGAGCTTGCAACTCCGAAATTCTGCATGCTGATGTAATGGCCACCAAGAAAATGGTCTTCCAGGCAAGATTTTTCAGCTCACAAGAAGAGGCGGGTTCAAAGGGCGGGAGAATAATCTTGGACAGGACTAAGTTCAAATTCCATGGAGCAATAGATCTGATCGGTGGTTTTAAGTGCATCATACCCTTCAAAAAAGCCTTAGCCAGCTTGTCAGACATAATACCATTTTCAGATGCACCTAAATGAAAATCAGAAATAGCAGCCAGTTGCACTTGAATGGATGTTGCTGCAGCTCCTTCACTGAACAGTTTTGTCAGACATTCCAAAATATCCAAAATGGAAGCCAGAAAGGGGTCAATGTTATTTTGCTGAGCCCAGACAGAAAACCTCTTCCACTTACTGAGATAAAGTTTCCTGTTTAAAGATTTGTGTGACAAGAGAGTATGTTGAGCCTCTTCTGATAAATTTTGGCACCTGGCTATTCTGGGAATTGGAGCAGCCAAGCTGTCAGTTTGATGGACTGGAGAGAAGGGCGAAGAGCTCCGGACGAATGGGTCAACAGATCTGGCACTGGGTCCAGGATCCAAGGCTCCTCCAATAGGTGAGGCTTCAGGAAGGGGAACCAAATTTGATGAGGCCAATATGGGGCTATTAAGATAAGTGTCCTGCCCAGACAACTGGCTTTCTGTACGACTTTGGGAATCAGGGGGAAAGCATAAAGGAGTCCCGGGGGCCAACCGTGGATGAGTGCGTCCCTCGGGGGTTGTCCCTGTTGAGGGATGAGGGCAAGTAGTTGCTGCACTTGGTGTTTGTGGTGGTGGCAAAAAGGTCGCAGCAAGGCTGGCCCCATCTAGGGAAAATTATTTCCACTACTTCATTCTCGAGAGACCACTCGTGAGGCAACAGAATAGCTCTGCTGAGTCTGTCTGCTATCACGTTGGATTTCTCCGGAATGTGCATTGCTATTAGAAAGCACTGGGTGGACTCTGCCCATTTCCATAATCTTAGAGCCTCTCAACATAGGGGGTAAGATTTGATTTCTCCTTGTTTGTTTATGTACCAGACTACGGACATGTTGTCTGACTGGACCACAATCGTGCCTAGAGGAAGAGAGTCTTGAAAGGACTGCAACACTAAAAGAACCACTCTCATCTCGAGGATGTTTATGTGTAAATGAGCCTCGTGAGCCTGCCATGTACCTTGGGCTGTCCATCCCTGATAATGCCCCCCCCCCCCCGATCAGGGAGGCATCTGTGGTCACTGTTGCAACTGGAGCCGGGGGAGGACAAATGGATGTCCCATAGTCACTGCCTCATATGTTAGGCACCACCGAAGATCGTCCTTGCAAGAGTTGGTTATCAGAACTGGGTGATTCATTGGTAAGTCCTGAAATGTCCACTGTGTGTATAGCAGCTACTGAAGAATGCGCATGTGAGATCTCACTAGGGGTATTGCAATAATCGCTGCCATAGTGCGAGCAACTTGAGAATCTGTGATGCTGGTGCTTTGTGTCTTGACATGAGATACACAATTTGTTGCCATAGGGTAAGCACTCTTTCTAGAGGAAGCTTTAGGGACATGTTGACCGTGTCTAAGTCTGCTCCTATAAACACTGTACTCTGCGATGGCAATAAAGCAGACTTTTCTGAATTTATCGTAATGCCCAGCTGAAAACATAGATCTAAGGCAGTGTCCCTTGCCCGAATAAGTTGATGCCTGGTGGGAATAATGAGGAGCCAGTCATCCAAATATGGAAACACTTGGATTCCTAAAGTCTCAAGTGAGCCATGACCATTGCCATGCATTTGGTGAACACTTTGGGGGCTGTAGTGAGACCAAAGGGCAGGGCCCTAAACGGGAAGTGACTGGCTCCCAGCCTGAAGCGCAGATGATCCCTGGATGGCCTGGCCATTTTGATATGGTAGTACACATCCTGGAGATCTATAGAGCACATCCAATTATCCCTCCCTAAGAATGGGAGTATGGACTGAAGCGTAACCATCCGGAACTTCGTCTTTACCACATATTTGTTGAGTCTGCTGGGGTCCAAAATAGGTCTCCAGTCCCCTGTCTTCTTTGGTACCAAAAATAATCTTGAGTAAGTTCTGGATCCTTGCTGGTCTGCTGGGAGTGGCTGGATGACTCTTTTTTGCAATAGTGTTTGGACCTCTACGGATGCCACATCCCATAGACTGGGTGGAACATCTGGGATTCCTTTTGTTGGTCTGGGTTGTGAAAGAAAAGGGATGGAATATCCTCTGGATATAACGTTTTGTATCCATCGGTGTTCTGAGATTTTTAGCCAGGCGCCTACGTACAAAGACAAACGTCCCCACACTGCCTCCAGAGCAGGACAGTCGGGCATCCTTTCAGGAGCACTGATAGGGCTTCCCAAGGAACTGATCCCTGTCACCCTGGTTCTGCGGACCCCCTCTGCCACGTGGGCGTCGTCTTCCACCATTGCCTCCCCCTCTGCCCCTAGAGGAGGCTTCACCTTGTGAGTTCGGAAAGGCTCCTTGGGTGTTACAGAACCACATTTTCCCTCCCCGTTGACCTTTGGGATAAGGTATAGTAGGGGTAGAAAAACGGACTCCTATCTTACTGTCTTGCTCACATCTGATGAGCGTCTCTCTAACCTTTGGTCCAAACAAGGAAGAACTATCGAAGGGAGCATTCATAAATGACTTAAAAGGATCCGCAAAAGAACATAAGTGCATCCAGGAATGTCTTCGCAAAGCAATTCCTGTACCCGCTGCCCTACTCATTCCATCAGCTGCTTAAGACACAAGGCATATGGAAGAGTTTACGATGGAGTTGAGGGTAGCAAGCTGAGACGTCACTTTGTCCGCCACTGAATGGGCTACTGCACCCTGGAAAGCATCTCCAAGCTCCTTCAGGAGATCTCTCTGAAGCCTTCTGAAGTGGGTTAGATAGTTCAATGACTGAAGAGCAAATGTCATAGAACTGAACATGCTCTTCCCGTATCTGTCCATGATCCTAGATTCTCTATTAGGAGGATGGACAGACATAGAAGTCTCCATCTCTTTCTTAGTGGCTGCCACCACCACCACGGCATCAACAGGTATGGGATTGGATAAGAAGGACTTATCTTGAAGTGCTGAAATATATCTGTTGGGCCTTCTAGGGACAGGCTCCATAGAATTCAGTGACTCCCACGCCCTTCGAGACAAAAGATCCATCAACTCATCGAAGGGTGGAGACAGCCAAGAGGTGGAGGGTCGGGACCCGAAAGCCTTCAGGAGCATCGATTCATCATCTGTAGGATTTAGGGGCTGCCAGTCACCCCTCTGCTTAAGGATCTCAAGGTTATCCCCAAAGGAGATATCCTCAGTGGGGGACCTTGGGGACCCTTCCAATTCCTCCAAATCGGTGTCCGACGTGATGGATTCCTGGGGGGGATCTAAATGTCTCCTCTTACATAACCTCTTCCGAGGCACCTCCTTAATGGGAACTCCTGGGGAGGTCTTGGAAGAGCAGGTTTCTCCCAAATGGGCGTCCTGAGGTCCTGGGTCCCTACGCTTATAGTGAATCTGTGGTAACGGAGAAGATTCAGGCGCTTTTCAGGAGGAGGTGGCCATATCAGAGGTTGTGGTAGTATGGGGGGGGGGGCAAAGCCCTCCTCATAGCACCAAAAGCACCATGGCTCCAATGCGAGGAAGCACCCGGCTCCAAAGAGACATCCTACACCAGAACAGTCAGCTCCGAGCCAGAGGTAGGGGTCAAACTCATCCGTGCCAAAGCCCCAAGGGGGAGAGTTGGAACAGACGTATCGTTTCAACCCCCCCCCCCCCAGGAACGGACAGGAGAGTGTCGGCTCCCAGATTTCACCACCGGAGCAGAGGACATCAGGGTTGTTGGTACTAACAGGTCAGAAGTGAGCCTCGGTGCCGATGGTTCCACAAAGGACTGAATAGCCTCCTCCGGCTCAGATGTCTTGATTCGAGTCGGAGGAGGAGCAGAAAAAACAGGAGAGGACTTTGTCGGTTCCGAAGCAGGTTGAGCCAAAGCCGACAGAATTTTAGCTAGTGCTGGATCCTGTAAAAGTCTCCAAACCACTCGATCCATGTCAGAATCAGAGAGTCTGGAAACCCGAGAGGAAACCAGTGACGGAGCTGGTGAACCCAGAATCGGGGATCTCAAGGTAAGAGATACCGGTTCCAAGACTGGAGACTGGCTCCTACCTGTACGGTCAGTTCTGATGACAATGGAGCCGAGACAGGAGCTTTCTTAGATGATTTTGGAACTGAAGAGCCCTTCGGACCTGAACTAGTAGAAGAAGCTGGTGAAGGAGGTTTTGGTTTTCCCGGAGCAGTATCCAAGTCCAATTGAAAAGCAGACAATCAGTCCACGTTCCACTAACTTACATTTCCTTTCAGCCAAAACGCTAGCGCTGAAACCATGGCAAATGGAGCAAACCTACTGAAGGTGGACCTCACCCAAGCAATACACACATGTGGAGTGGCCATCAGTTATGGACATCATCTGATTACATTTAGGGCATCTTTTAAACCCTGATTTCGCCTTCTCAGACATAACCATACAGTATTCAGCAAAGAAAACAACAATATACTGTCTAGCAAAAGAAACTAAGCCTAGCCAGCTGCAAATACAAAAATGCAGCTTACTGAAGCGGATTCCTAGTGACTACAGGAAACACACAATAAGCCTACCAGGCTAAGGTAAAAAAAAAAAACAGCCTAAAAATGGCTAAGAGCCTAACCGGCTAACAAAAAAAAAACTGCAGAAAATGCAAAAAGCCTAACTCGGCTAAGGATAGGGCAATAAGCCTAACGGCTAAACACAGATAACAGAAACAGGGGCCAACGCCCAACAAACTAGAGAGATGGTATAAGACCAAAAGGGAGATAGAATCCGTAAACGGACAAACTGTCCTAACTACAAGCCTAAGTAAACGCTACATAACAAGAAAAAACAGAATTATTTTGAGATTTTCAGCACAAAAAAGGTATCTCTCCAACGGCCTGAGCTGCAGAGAAAAGCACGATCAGTTGCAGCTGCAAATTAGATCAGGGGAAAGTAGTGGTGCATTGTGGGACAGGGCTTTGGCCTCGAGCTGTTCGAGACCTCGAGCTTTGCAAATTGGCCGACTCGGAGCCGAGGATCGCGGACCCATCAGTAAGAATGAAGGCGAGATTGAACAACTTCACATGATTAGTTTCCTTTTCAAGCATTCACTGACTAGGATCAGCCTATTCCTCATAAAATGGAGACCTAGCTTCTTCTTAAGAGAGGGCAGGCTGAGCAATGTCATCCTGTATAACTGCACACCTGAATCTGAAGCACTTGCCAAAGTGTCTGCACAGCTAAATGTACATTAGGCACAATGTATATCACAGAAAAGGGCAAGAAAAACATCTCAAAGATTTTCCTTAATGCCAGACTCCAGAACATCATCAGCTTGCACCTGGCAAAGGGACAAGTGAGATGAACAGTCAAGTGCACTAAGCCTTAACAAGGTAAAGGAGTAAACTCTGTTGCTACATCAACGCAAAGTTCTAAACTCGTCTGTGAGCAAGGCCACAGAACGCTACTGTCTCTGCGATTAATCCTCGAACAAACAGATTAGAGAAGAGTTAACAGTGAAATGCTTGTGACATGAGCTGCCCATTCAGGTAGCAACTTGTAAACGGCATTGGCTCTGCAGGGAGCAAATAGCACAAAAGGTCTGTGCCTCCAAGATATTTTTATGGTATCCCTGAGGACAGGCTCTAAAAAAAGGATGATGCACTGCTCCTCTGGCTCCTTGCCCAAAAGGTACTTCTCAGGGGAAGGAATGGGACAAGGGGCAAGGCTGAAGTACTCATCAGTCTAAAAGCAACCAAAACGAAGGGGTTACCCAAAGAGGAAAAGGAAAGAGGTCTGTCTCAATGCCCTTGGCCATCTCAGAAACAGAGGCCTCAAAATCCTCTGGGTCAAAACAAAATACAGCAGACAAGGGAGAATAATGATCTCTCTACCTACAAAGCTTGAGTTTTTTTTTCTTCAAGACTAAACCGAGGACTGGGAAACAGTGCTAAGAGACTGCAACAACCAAAGGTGCCACGGGGTTGGAAGAGGCCTAAAATGGGGATGGTATAAATTTCAAACCAACTTTCTAATAGTAACATTTCTCACAGTAATCTTATGTTCCTACTTGACACTAAACTACCTGGCATCTTTACATTGAAATGCAAGCCTCAGCTGGGGATGGACTAGGTATAGTTTCTGTCACACAGACTTGTCCTAGGCAGGCCTGGGGTCCAATCCAAGGAGGCGAGTACCCATTCTCAAGTACTCCAAACCACGACCAGTTGAATCAAGAGACAGACCTCTGGGATCAGGCAATTAATCATCTGAAGATAAAGCTGTGCAAGAACTTTGGAATGCAACCTGCAGAGTGACAAACAAGGAAACAACTTTACCACTTCAAGTTCCTCATTCTAAATTTATGATCAAACTATCTGGCTAAGGGTGAACACACTACCCAAAGTGCTGGAGTGGCTGCACATAGAAATAGACTTCAAGTTCTTGTCCTTGTGGAGATCCTCTTTAGAATGCTTGGGACACAGACAGAAGGAGGTTCTTGCTGGACTCCGCACAAAGAGCTACTAACTACTACTGCTATCCTGTAAAAGTGTGCCAACAATTTCTTTTTTTATTTAACATCACATACCTCCTCCTTACTCTGGTGTCAAGTCATCAAATAGCTGAACTGAAGTATACATAGCAACATTTAGTGTCATACTCTTCCTGAGACAGTGCAGGTTTTACAAGTGTGGGTTTAGTCTGGTAATTTCAAGGCCACAAGGGTCACTTATTGTGATGTGATTTAGCCATGAAATGCATGGCATTACAGCCAACAACAAGTAAGATCTCAATGGTGCAAGCAGTAACAACAACAAAAAAAAAAACTGCTGAGCTTCAGATACAAGTGCACTTCTGCAGGCCAACATCAAAGTGCGCATTAGCTGGGTACACAAACATTTCTGACTGCATTACTCTGCTAAAAAAATGTCATTCTGTGATTAGTGCAGGAGAATAATCCAACCTAGGACTCAAGGATGGCCTTCATAGAACGATTTTTCAGTAACTTAGCAAGTAATTTTTAAGAACCCTGTTTTTTGTTTTGTGTCTGAGTTTTAGCATATGAAGTAGAAGTGGACGATGTTGTATGCATTTGGAATGAGAATTTAAAAGGGTGTTAATGAGAAACTACACAGTCATGATTTATGACTTGTGCAAAGGCATAGCAGCAAAGGATATTTTTGCAGAACATCCAAACGTGAGTACTGCAAAAAAAATTAGCAGTACTGCAAGAAATTAGTGGAGAAAGACATTATGTTGTACAGCTTACACACTGTCTTCACCTTGTTTGTATGCAGACACTATTTTCTGTCTGGTTTGACCCACCATACCCTTCTCCATTCTGAATCATTTCCTGTTTTTAGCACGCCCTGTCTTAGACGATGCCAGGAATTTCTTGCTGTAGTAAAAACGGATTTTCACCTAAGGCAGGTCATACAAAACCCATCTCCTCCTCACTAGCTAGAGTTCTGAATAATTGCAAATGAGCAAACTTCTAGCTGAATATGGAATTCTTGGCAATGGACTCCCAGTTTACAAAATTTAAAAAAGGCAAACAAATTTGAAAGTCTGATGAAATCGTGTCTCATCCAAGTCTGCCATCTGCCTTGCATGCCTGATACTTGGTGACATTAGCTAAAGCTCCTCGTAACCCTACATGAAATAAGCATTGAAAGTGTTGAGATGAATGAAAATTTAGAAATATACAGAGATCAAGAAGCATACAAATAAATGAAATGCAAAACTGTGTTAAAGAAACAACCTGTAGTTAAGCTGAAAAAATGGGAGAGGTGCAGTGCAATATCTGTGGAGCGGTCCTCTTCCAATAGAGATTTTGGATGATGTGGTATCATCCCATCTGTAAACACCTCTCAAAATTAAAATATGAGATTTTTCATCTACATGCAGAGTTGGATAGGATTCAGGGGACCCAAGTCTCACATCTAGGGACAGTAAAGGTCACTACTAGTTTTGTGACAGTTGTGCAATAGTTCCTGGGAGAGTGAGGTAGTAGAAAAGATGTGTATTCTGTCAGCTGTCATTCTGCACAATTACTGTGCTGCCCTGGTGCAGATCAATTCCTTTATGAGTACATCACCAATAGAAAACTAAGGCTGGGACCTCTACTCAGGGGACTCAGAGAACTCATAACAACCAAGAACAGATGGAAAGAAATTCTGACTGGGGATTTCACTATCAAGACAGAACTGGAGGAATAAGACAAGCAGGTAATGTTCCTGCTTGGTGTTGAAGCTGGAAGAGGAAATAAGTGAATTCTAAGGACTTCAGAAGCAATTGCTTACAGAATGAAGTTGATGCCACTGTCCACCTGGCTTGGAATGATATAGAATTAGAGCAGGAAGAATTTGCAAAATACTAGAGAAGACTTGGATACAGAGTAATATTTTCTGTGTTATTACATTTCCACTTCATGGGTGAGGCCAAGATGTGCCACACAATAGGGCTATCAATATGGCAGAGTTACAGGTGTTTAATGCATTGGTGGACTAGTGGCTTTAGTGCAAAACTCTAATATTGTAGTGAGTTTCACCACAAAGTGTTGAAGTGTGAGTCAGTAAAAACTTTTCAGGGATTTTCCTCTTTTCTCCACTGTGGTGCGATCCAGGAGTTAGTATATATAACTTAAGGGAGGGGCAGGGGCTCACCAGTTTCGATAATTATTTCTCAGAAACTGGTTAGTCAAACGTGTGCTTCGATCGTATATAGGTAAACTGTTTCAACATTTGCATGAAAAACAGGAGCACAGCATGGAGCTTTGGCATCACTAGAGACAGGGGTTAATTTAAGGGATGCAAATTAATATGGAATTGACCATCTGCATTTGTACAAGATGGAAATCAGTAGCCTACATTTTAAATGTTTCATAACCAACCATTTAAACTAGCCAAGAGAGAAGGAACAGGCAGGCAATAAATACTAGCCTCGGCTTTTAAGAGTAATATACATGAGCAGCTGAGAATTATACAGAAATCAGTACTAAGAGGGAAGAACTGCATAACTAACATCAACATGGATGAGACAAACATGACGAAGATAAATGAAAAATGGTAAAGAATATCAACATCCACAGTCTTGGCAAAAACAACCTGATCCAGACTTCCAGATGTGCCCATTTTGAAGTGAGTAAGTCACAAATGACAGCTCATCCCGGATGAATGAAATCGGTATAGTGTGCCCATTCTGGATCAAGTGACGCAACTTGCTTGTGCATCTAATTGGATGATGAGTTAATGCAAAGCACCATATTAATGGAAGCTTATTTGTTAGCACATATCCCCTTCATCTTTGCAAACTATAATTTCTCAAACTTGTACCAAAGCTTTTTGATATGTATAGGATAGTGTGGATAAAGAATTGTGTCTGTGTGCTACATTTTTGATTGCTGGTATTTATGGAGTTCAGGAATGCAGTGTTAGTGCTGTGATTTAGTCTGAAACCATGCTGGTAGGAGAGAACAGATTTTTGTAGTTGAACATGGAAGTACTTCTACAGGATTTTAGAACAGGGAGAAAGAATGGCTATGGGCCTGTAACTGGAGAATATGATACTGCCTCCTTTGTGAAGAGGCAAGAAGTAAGATTCTTGGCTATAGCTATACATGAGAACAGAGATAGGATAGGATAGGCTATGTCTTCAGCAGGAATTTTGAGATAGGCAACTAAGGTAGTAGGTTTAAGTTTGAGAAGAGACTTTTTTACACTACAGGTGGGAACAGAGGTGAAGGCAACAGCAGTGGTACTGCTGATAGGTTGACAGGTATTTTGTGATTTTGTGGACTGTTTTTACTGAGTAATGAATTGATGGTGTTTATGAAGTGGGAGTTGAATACAGTGGCAGTACTGTCTGGATCCATATCAGGGCATGGATTGGGCTGTGGACATCTACCAAGTGTTAAAGGGTTTTTGATGTTGCCCCAGACCCCTTTTGAGTTTTTAATGATGAGTGCTATACAAGTCAAAGCAGTAAAGGATTTTACTGACCCTTTTCCCCTCAAATAAACTTTTTCAATTTTTGTCAAGTCATCCATAAATTCTCCTCTGGTTGATAAAGTATGCCTGAACTATACACAGATTAAAGGGACTTGTATCTTATTATTCATATCCATAAACATGAGCTTCCATTTTCTTAACTTTTGTATTATCTGCAATTTAGTCTCTTCCCAGATATCATTAGCTACCCTAACATAATCCTTTTTATTCCATACACCTAAATGTTTCATCTTATGTCCCCATAAATAAGGGTATTGTTGATCCAACTCATGCACTGGTGCATAGTTTACCACTATAGCTTTTGCTTTGTCTTCATTATTTTCTAGGCCAAAAAGACTTAGAGCAACTGAAAATTATCCAAAACACCAACATTTTCTTTTTTTGGACTAAATATCTGCAAATACAGGTAAACTTTTCTTAATTACAGCTACAATGAATTATCACACAAGACATAGGGAAACATACATTTATAAAAAATGAAATCAAATCACGTTAACACGTTCACAGGTACAAACATCACATATATTCTTATACAATTATTATCAATATAACATTACATAAACTGATCAATTCCTGCCTTCCCTTAAACCTAACTTCTGCTCCAAAACATTATGCTGTATGCATTGTTCCCACAATTTCCATTTTTTCTATGTAATTGGCCTTCTCTAAAGATCCCACTTCCAATTATTTTATCTCCTTTATAATATTCAATACTTCAAATAACATTTTGATTTCATTTTCTAGTAACTGCTTTTTTTTGGCAGCCACAAGCATAAAGCTTAACTTTACTATGTCTTGGCAATTCTTACCCTGTATTCAATCTTGAAAAATCATTTCCTAAGTTACACCCATTTGCTCACTCAATATTTCTGACGGAGTACTCTATATAGAATTTTTAAAGTCTGCTAAT